>NC_137897.1:52778525-53059854 GCF_963455335.1 Martes martes
CCACATTGTCTCTGTTTCTGTCTGCACTGCTAAAAACGGCAGGCTTCCCTGTTGTGTGCCCCACAACAACACACTTATAGGTCAATCCCAGGGCCAGTCACATCTCTGTCCTTTGTGTTTCTAAAAGCGTGAGCCAGCCCCAGTTTGTGTGCATGCGTCTGCAGCTCCAGGATCCTGACTGCAGCCTGCACTAAAGTCCTTTCCACCACTACCAGTCTGAGAGTGTGTGCCCGGTCCACAGTGCAGGATGGTTTTGCACTCTTGTGTTATATTACTTTCCCAGAGTCAGCTTATGGCGGCTCCCTCCCCCTTCGGTTTATTTTCCAATATCTTCATGCAGAATCATGGCTCCCTGCTTCATACCTCTAGACTGTCAGAGATATTCTGTTTGTAGAGATCCAGATGTATGTTCTTACATATTAGGCTGATTTTGCAGGTGTTCAGAATGGTTTGGTAGATAGCCAAATTAACCCAGGGGATGGGTTGAAATAGGGTCCCCTACTCCTCTGCCATCTTTTTTCTATTTCTCCAGCTTTCTTGCGACATCCCTTTGCATGATAGATATTGCTCTATCCTTCATTTTCATTCTTTAGGTGTCTGTATGTCTAAATTGAGTCACGTGTAGACAGCAGGCAGATAGTTCTTTTTTTTTTTTAACCATTCTATTACTCAGTGGCTTTTTATTGGAGCATTTGTTCAATTTATATTCAAATAATTATGATATGTATTTATTTTGATATTATTACTTCTTTTGATGTTATGAATATTTTCTCTGATCTTTTCTTGTCATTTTCTTTTTCATGGCTTGCTAACTTTCTTTATTGATATACTTGGATTTCTTCCTCTTTATTCTTTGCATATTTATAGATTTTTTTGTTTTGTAATGACCATCAGGTTTGTATATATCATATTCAGTATACAGCAGTCCATATTAAGGTGATGATTGTTTAAATTTGAACCAACTCTTTACTTTTTTACCCACCACGGTTAAGGTATATGGTGTCAATATTTTATATCCTTTCACTTTGTGAGTTCCTTTACAAATTTCATACAGAAAAATAACATTTTCAATGCATTTGTGTTTCCTATCTTCATATCACTTTTGATTTTTCCTTTCCACATTTTCATAATCACTTTTCACCTTTTCATTCCACTCGGAGTCCCCTTTATCTTTTTTATTTTGTTTTATTTTTTCAGTGTTCCAAGATTCATTGTTTATGCACCACACCCAGTGCTCCATGCAATATGTGCCCTCCTTAATACCCACTACCAGGCTCACCTAACCCCACATCCCCTCACCTCTAAAACCCTCATTTTGTTTCTCAGAGTCCACAGTCTCATGGTTTGTCTCCTCTCCAATTTCCCCCAATTCACTTTCTTTTCCTTCTCCTAATGTCTTCTATGTTATTCCTTATGCTCCACAAGTAAGTGAAACCATATGATAATTGACTCTCTCTGCATGACTTATTTCACTCAGCATAATCTCTTCCAGTTCCATCCACATTGATACAAAAGTTGGGTATTCATCCTTTCTGATGGAGGCATAATATTCCGTTGTATATATGGACCATATCTTCTTTATCCATTCATCTGTTGAAGGGCATCTTGGTTCCTTCCACAATTTGGCAATTGTGGCCATTGCTGTTATGAACATTGGGGTACAGATGGTCCTTCTTTTCACTACATCATTATCTTTGGGGTAAATACCCAGTAGTGCAACTGCAGGGTTTAGGATAGCTCTATTTTTAATTTCTTAAGGAATCTCCACACTGTTTTCCCAAAGTGGCTGTACCAACTTGCATTCCCGACAACAGTATAAGAGGGTTCCCCTTTCTTCACATCCTCTCCAACACTTGTTGTTTATTGTATTGCTAATTTTGGCCATTCTAAAAGGTGTAATGCGGTATCTTAATGTGGTTTTGATTCAATCTCCCTGATGGCTAATGATGATGAACATTTTTTCATGTGCCTGTTAGCATTTGTACGTCTTCTTTGGAGCAGTGTCTATTCATGTCTTCTATCCATTTTTTGATGTGATTATCTGTTTTTTGAGTGTTGAGTTTGAGGAGCTCTTTATAGATCTTGGTTATCAGCCCTTTGCCTGCAGTGTCATTTAGGAATATCTTCTCCCATTCTGTGGGTTACCTCCTTGTTTTGTTGGCTGTTTCCTTTGCTGTGCAGAATCTTTTGATCTTGATGACATTCCAAAAGTTCATTTGCACTTTTGTTTCTTTGTCTTTGGAGATGTGTCTTGAAAGAAGTTTCTGTGGCCAATGTCAAAGAGGTTACTGCCTTTGTTCTCCTCTAACATTTTGATAGATTGCTGCCTCACGTTGAGGTCTTTCATCCATTTTGAGTTTGTCTTTGTGTATGGTATAAGAGAATGGTAAAGTTTCATTATTCTATACATAGCTGTCCAATTTTCCCAGTACCATTTATTGAAGGGGCAGTCTTTTTTCCACTGTATATTTTTTCCTGCTTTGTTGAAGATTTTTTGACCGTAGAGTTGTGGGTCCATATCTGGGCTCTCTACTCTGTTCCCCTGGTCTATGTGTCTGTTTTTGTGCCAGTACCATGCTGTCTTGGTGATCACAGCTTTGTTTTAAGCTTGAAATCAGGCAACGTGATGCCCCAGTTTTGTTTTTCTTTTTCAACATTTCCTTAACATTTCGGGGTCTTTTCTGGTTCCATACAAATTTTAGGATTGTTTGTTCCAGCACTTTGAAAAAAGTCAGTGGAATTTTGATTGGAATGGAATTAAAGGTATAGATTCCTCTAGGCATTATAGACATTTTAACAATGTATATTCTTCCTATCCATGGGCATGGAATGCTTTTCCATCTTTTTGTGTCTTCTTTGAATTCTTTCATGAGTGTTCTGTATTTCCTAGGATATAGATCCTTTACCTCTTTGGTTTGGTTTATTCCAAATTATCATATGGTTTTTGGTGCTATACTAAACGGAATTGATTCTCTAATTTCTCTTTCTACAGTTTCATTGTTAGTGTATAAGAAAACAACTGATCTCTGTGCATTGATTTTGTATCCTGCCACATTACTGAATTGCTGTATGAGTTCCAGTAATTTGGGGGTTGAGTCTTTTGGTTTTCCATATAAAGTATCATGTCATATGCAAAGAGAGAGAGTTTTACTTCTTTATTACCAATTTGAATACATTTTATTTCTTTTTATTGTCTGATTGCTGTTGCTAGGACTTCTGGTACTATGTTGAACAACAGTGGTGAGAGTGGGCATCCTTGTCATCTTCCTAATCTCAAAGGGAAGGCTGTCAGCCTTTCTCCATTGAGGATGATATTCACTGTGGGTTTTTCATAGATTTTATGAAGTTGAGGAATGCTCCCTCTATCCCTATACTTTGAACAGTTTTAATCAGGAATGGATGCTGTATCTTGTCAAATGCTTTTTCTGCATCCATTGAGAGGACCATGCATTTCTTCTCTCTTCTCTTACTGATTTGTTCTATCACATTGATTGATTTTTGAATGTCAAACCACCCTTGCATCCCAGGGATAAATCCTATCTGTTCATGGTGGATAATCTTTTCATTGTACTGTTGGATCCTATTAGCTAGGATCTTGTTGAGAATCTTGGCATCCATATTCATCAGGGACATTTGTCTTAAATTGTCCTTTTGGATAGGTTCTTTGCCTGGTTTTGGGGTCAGGGTAATGCTGGCTTCATAGAAAGAGTCTGGAAGTTTTCCTTCTGTTTCTATTTTTTGAAACAGCTTCAGGAGAATAGGTTTTATTTCTTCTTTGAATGTTTGGTAGAATTCCCCAGGAAATCTGTCAAGTCCTAGGCTCTTGTTTTTTTTTTGGGGGGGGGGGTTGATCAGTGCTTCAATCTCATTACTAGATATTTTTCTATTCAGGTTGTCAGTTTCTTCCTGATTCAGTCTCAGAACTTTATAGGTTTCCAGGAATGCATCTTCCAGGAATGCATCTTCTAGGTTGCTTAACTTATTATCATAATACTATTGATAATAATTTCTGATGATTGTTTCTATTTCCTTGGTGTTAGTCGTGATCTCTCCCCTTTCATTAATAATTTTATTAGTTTGGGTCCTCTCTTTTTTCTTTTGGGTTAGTTTGGTCAATGATTTATCAATTTTATTGATTCTTTCAAAGAACCATCTTCTAGTTTCATTGATGTGTTGTACTATATCTCTAGTTTCTAACTCATTGATCTCTGCTCTAATCTTGATTATTTCCCTTCTTGTGTGTGGGGTTCGCTTAATTTGTTGCTGATTTTCCAGTTCTTTAAGGTTAGATTCCCCTTCAATATTTCTCTCAGGGATGATTTAGTGGTCATGAACTCCTTTAGCTTTTGTTTGTCCAAAAAACTATCTTGCCTTCTATTCTGAATGATAGCCTTGCTGGATAGAATATTCTAGGCTGATATATCATCCCAGTCCCTTCTGACTTGGAAAGTTTCTTCTGAAAAAGCCATGAGTTTCTCTTGCATGTAACTGCTTTATTTTGTATTGCTGCCTTCAAGATTTTTTCTTTGTCCCTATATTTTACTATGTTAATTACAATATGGATTGGTGTGGATCTGATTTTGTAGATGTTGGGGTTTCTGTGTGCCTGTTGCATCTGGATATCTATTCCCTTACTCACATTAGGGAAGTTTTCAACTATTCTTTCTTCAAATGAGTTTTCTGTAAGCCTTTTTATCTCTTTTCATTTTGGGTTTTTTATATGAATGTTATTGCATTTAGTCTCTGAGTTCCCTAAGTCTATCATCATTTTATATATTTCCTTTTTCTCTTTCATTCAGAATGATTATTTTCTATTACTGTCTTCTAGGTCATTAATTCATTTTTCTATTTCTTCCAGTCTGCCACTCATTGCATAACATGTGTTTCTTATTTCATGTATTGTGCACTTCATCTGATATGCTATTTCTTATCTCTGTGTTAAGGTTCTCACTGATGCTTTCTATTCTTTCTCAAGTCTGGTGAGTATTTTCATGATCATTTCTTTAAATTCTTTTCAGACATGTTGATATCTATTTCACTTAGGTCTTTGGCTGTGCCCTTGTCCTATTTTTTAATATGGAGCAAATTCACCTGTCTTCTCATTTCGTTTAAGTGTCCATGCCTGTGACTATGGGTTAGGAAAGTCAGCTCTGTCTCCTGTTCTTCAGGGTAAAGGCATTACGAAGAAGAGGTCTTATCCTGTCCTGCTGTGCAGTGTTCTCTGTTCCTCTGGGCCTGGTTCTTCAAGAATTACTCCAATTGGTCTCTGCTGTTATGTCCTGGCTGCTTTATCCTTCAGGCCAGTTATCTGCAGTGACTCTCTTTGCCTGTTGTAGGCAGTGTTTTTCTCACTGGCCTGAATTGAATGTGGCTAGTTTTAACTCAGTGTGCTCTTATCTTTTTGTAAAATGAGACCTATTGCCACTGCTGCTGGAACTGAGGTCCTGCAAAGCTCCCAGTTCAAGAGATGTGATGTTGGCAAGGGTTTGGGCTGGTCTTATGGGAGATGGGGCCCGCCACACTGGGATTGAGGCAAGTGTGACTGGAAAGGACAGTTACACCTGAATGCAGGGGGTTGGGGCTTGTTGTAAGCAAGTTAGGTAGTAAGTTGTTGGTGGGTGCTGTGCTGGTTCCCACAGGTTGTCCTGTGTTTATGCTGAGGAGTGGGGGAGGGAAATGGTGCTGGTCAGTTTTTTTGTTCTAGAAGAGTCTTTCCATGAATGCTTCTTCTCTGAGACATTCTACTGAAGCAGTAAGTAACCTCTACTCTGTGGGCCCCAGGCATTCTTCAGATTGCTCTTTGCAGGGTATATGTGTGCAGACTGTTTTCCCCATCTTCTCTCCAAGAGCTGTGCAGTGCCCTCTAGGCTTTCCCTGAGTCAAGCCTGCTGACCTTTGAAACAGTCTTTAAGCAACACTGATTGCAAGAACTCACAAAATTTGTTCTCTCTTTCTAAGACATTTTCTATGGTAAATTGTCTTCCCTTTGTGGGGACTTTGAAGGGATGCCCATGGAGTAGGAGGGGTTGAATGTGGTGAATGTTCAGAGGAATATGGGGGGCAGGACATGAAGTGCTAGGAAGATAGGTGGAAAGTGCTAGCACTGGCTCCTGTAAGTGTCTGGCTATCTAGGCTCAGGTTGGGGGGTGAGATACATGGCACCTGTAAGCACTTTTCTTTTTGGTGAAGGCTCCTAAAGATCCCTGCCCCTGAAGCATATGTTGAGACTAGTGAATAAATTTCCTTCACCATACTTTAGGTGTTTTTCAACCTACTCTTTCTATGCAGTGTCTGGGCCAGGTTTTTATTATGCTGGCTCTTTAAGGGTGGGGACTCTGTTTCCTATTGCCCTCTGGCTCTTCTCAAACTAAGGTGGCTGATTTGAATTTACCTGGAGTTTCTGTGATTGTAATAATTCACAGTGTTAAGCCCTCCACTGGTTTTGAAAGCCAAATGATATGGGGACTTGTCTTCCTGGTACATGCCCCAGTGTCTATGGTGCCTGCTGTGGGATTTGATCCTGTTGTTTCTCCGTGCTTGTGATGTCCCTCCCATTTGTAGTTTGTGTCTCTGGGACTTTGGTGCCTGAGTCTCTTCCCCTCTCACCCTTTTCAATGTTGCCTCCTCTTTTTGATTAGCTGTGAAAAGTCTATTCCTGTAGTCTTCAGCTCATTTAAACATTAGTTTCTCTGATGTACCTATTATCTCAGTGTGTCTTTGGGTAGAGGTGAGCTCAGGATCCTCCTACTCTGCCATCTTTCCAGAAGTATAGATTCTCTTAATTTGTATCTGGAAAGTTTTTATTTTGCCTTAATTTTTTTAACATCTTTGCTGGAGACAAAATTCTTGGTTGACAAGTGTATTTCCTTGAGAATTTTGAATATGTTATCTTACTGCCTCTGGCGTCCATTATTTCTGCTGAGACATCAGCTATTGATTTTATTGGGATTCCCTTATAAATGAAATGGAATTTTTTTCTTGTGCCTTTCAAGATGTTTCTCCTTGTTTATTTTCAGATTTTTTGGTTTGTTTGTTTGTTTACTATGATGTGTCTGCTAGTGAATCTCTTTGAGTTTATCCTACTTGGACTTCATTGAACTTCCTTGACATGTATGTTGCCATTTTAAAAATACGTTTGAAACAGTTTTGGCTATTATATATTTGAATATTTATCTTCTACTTCTTTCTGTCCTTCTGATACTCCCATTATGTGCATTTTTGCATTCTCAATGATGCTGTGCATTTCTCTGAAGCTTTATTAATTTCTCTTCATTCTTTTTTTTCCTCTATTCTGCAGTTTACATAATCTCTATTAATTTATCTTTGCTTGCTAATTATTTTTCCAACCTGATAAATCTATTCTTGAGGGACTTCTGATAAGTATTTTAATTCAGTTATTGTGTTTTTCAAGTCCAGAATTTACATTTGATTCATTTAAAATTTTGGGTTTAAAAAGAATTCTAATTTTTTATCTTTTGATCAACAATATCTTACCTCCTTTTACTTCTCTATTGAAGTGTTTTTGTATGTTTTGTATGTTTTTTTAGTTATACTTTGTTTTGTACGTTTTGTATGTTCTTTTAGTTATACTTTGAAATATTTTCCTCTTAAATTTTACATCTTGTCACTCTTATAAGTTTATGGGTCATAGTTTGTTGTTGTTTTTTTTTTCCCCATTCATTACATTTTTTTTTTTTTGGTTGGGAACTAGATATTTTAGAAGATATATTGTAGCAATTCTGTATACTAGTCCTCCCTTACTTCTTCAGTGAATGGCTCCATTTTTTTTAGTGAAGTCTGCTTTCCTCCAACCCTCTACAGTCTTAAATCTCTGATGTTGTTTCTCTAGATGGTAAAACTTCGGGTGTATCCACAGCTACCAGGGGATGATAGTAATAATAGTAAGGCTCTCTCCCACTCTTTCTCTGACCATACTTTGCTGCTAAGCTTCACTAATTTCTTCCCTATTTCTCTATCATTTAAAACAGTGTGGTGGAGCATAACATTCATCTGCAAACCAGTCTAATTAAATTGTGACTCCTTTTATGGAATGGTTTCAGTGGTCAGGGTTTCATATTTGTTCTGACATTAGCAGAGCTCCTCCCACCTGTCTCAATCCCTAGTTCTCTCCTTCAAACTAGCCAGTCTATAGTTTAGGCTGTATCTTCATTATAAATCTTTTGTCAGTTCCCTTCCCCATAATGTCACTGGTTTTGAGAGAACTCTTCATTTTAAGCTTCTCCATGCTCTTAGAAATGAAGTCAGTTCCTTTGGGAAGAGATTAAAACTATCTGTTTTATATCCTGTAGCTCCACCCAGACAAAATCTTTAAACTAGGGCTCTGGAGGTGGGGGCAATGGCAAGCATCTCTCTTAATGACACTTTCATTCTAGGAGCTGAATGCTCAGTGGCAGTGGGGAGGTTGGACAGTAGCTGAAGTCCTCTCATCTTGCTTCTCTTGGTATTTAACCACCATCTGAAATTATGGGTGAAAAACCCCATAGCTCAGTATTCTCAACACATCATACCCAGGGCAAGGTCACCCTTTCAGAAGTGGAGGTTAGGCAGGAAAAAAAAAAAAAAGAAAGAAAGAAAAAACAAAACAAACAAAAACTCTAGACTGAACTTCCCATTTATTGAACCTCAGCAACAAATATCTGAAGGCAATGTGAAGAAATGCTGAATTCCTGTTTCTCTAGGAAAGAATGGCCTCTGGCTGGTAGCTGAGGGAAGAGGGAACACTGTGGTTTTGGCTGCAGCTCTTTGAAGTTTTTACCTTGTTAATCTGGGAGCAGAAAGGGAGTGGTTTTGGTTTAAATACCAAATACTCTTGAGTTTCTTACCTAATCTTTACGTATTTTTCTTGAATACTTGTTGCTTCATCTGCTGTTTTCCTTCAGGACAACTTCCAGAGCTTTCAAATGGTTCTTTCAGAATAATGTTAAGGAATTTCACCAGGGAGTGGGACCACAGAGTTCTTCACAGTGACATATCATATGTATATATACCTTTTCTTGGATATATGCTTTGAAAATCTTTTCCCCTAGCCTGCAATTAGTCTTTTCATCCTTTTCTCATGAGCTTTTACAAAACAAAATTTTTATAGTTTTGATGAGGTTCAATTAATTAAATCTGTTTTTGATGGATCATGCTTTGGCAACAAATTAAAGAACTCTTTTCTTAGTTTCAGACACCAAAGATTTTGTTCTTTTTTCACTCAAAGGTTTAGAGTGTTATGTTTTACATTAAAGTCTGGGATACATTTTGAGTTAAGTTTTGTGTAAAGGAGTTTATATCAAAATTCATATTTTTCGCCCATGAATATCCAATTGCTCCAGCACCATTTGTTGAAAAGGTTAAACTATTTATATTGAATTGCTTTGTACCCTCCTCAAAAATCAGTTGGATATATTTGTGTGGGTCTGTTTCTGGTTTCTCTATTTCTTTTTCTATTGAATTATATGTCTATCCCTCAATACCACAGTCTTGATTACTGCAGCTATATATGAACAGTTTATATCTGTTATTCCTCTCACTTTATACCTCTTTTTCAAATCTGTTGTAGGTTCTCTAGTTCCTTTGCCTTTTCATCCACATTTTAGAATTATCTATTCTGTATATGCAAAAAATGTTGCTGAGATTTTTACAGGAATTATGTTAAGCTTATATAAATTTGGGGGAGAATTGATGTTTTTTCTATGCTGATTCTTTGAACCCATGACCATTGTATTTCTTTCCATTTATTTATGTCTTCTTTGATTTCTTGTATCAGCATTTTCAGCATACAGATTCTATAGCCAGGGAAAAAAGAAATAGCTTATATGTTCAATTACAAGGAATTGTTTAAATAAATATGAAACATCTTTATAATGAGATACCTTATAGCTGGTTAAATGACAACATAGAAATATAATTATTGAAATAGATCTTCACTGTTAAATATCACAATACCATTTACCTTTTTTGTTCTCCAGATTTCTGGCAAATGGAAAGCACACAAGAAGATAAGTACTCGAATGGAAAACAACCACTAATTGTATTCATTTGGACAAGAGAGTTTTATCCCCAGTGTAGAGCTATAGTTTAGAGAAGGTAGTGGATGTTTGAGGCTGAATTGCTGTATTTTATACTCTCTTGAATTTGCAAAACTGGTCTGGGTACATTTACCCAACAAGTTCTATAGACAAAGATTAGAATTTGCCATATACATCAATTTCAGACAGAAGAAAGAGAGTTGGGAGAATAACTAAAAGGCAAGTTTGTGTTTCTTACCTAGTGTCCTTACCTTATAGTGTCCAGAATGTGGAGGGAGGCATAAGCATTGCAAATGAAAGGAAAGAAGGATGCTACTTTTTAACTATTGTAACCTTGCCCTCGATATATATGTCCATTCCAATTTTTTCTAAATTAATAACTACTCTAAGAGCTTGGGAGGATGGCAGTGTGGGAGGACACTGAGTTCACCTCATTCCACGGTTACAACTAGATATCATCTACATTCAAGTCAATAAACAAGAGAGTGATCTGAAGACTGAAAGAACAAACACCACAACTAAATACAGAGAAGTATCTGCATCTGAAAGATTAAGAAGGCCAGAAAGCCTGACGGAGGCTGCCTTCAGGAGGGAGGAAGCTGTAAACATGGAGAGGACAAAGAAATTGGTCCTTTCACCAGGGAGTTCACAGGGGGAAGATTAATCCTTATAATGTTTCTCTTTACAAACCAGAGAGACTGAATTCCATGAGTATGTATAACCAGTGATACTTGGAGCCTGGAACTTTAAAAGTTAGTTAACTCAGCACAGGGTGAGCAGGGATGGTGACTGATAGCTGGGTTGCTGCCCTTAGACTGCTGCCTGTGTGGAGAGACAACATTAAAATGGCAGTTTACATAATGCAGAGAGCAAACGGGAGAGAAATCTGTTCATATTGATTTTGGAGCATGTTGGGGGACATCTCTGAAAATGAAGGAGCTGGCGGGCTCCACTTTCCTCCCCCACCCTTCAGCAAAAATACAGAGCCATCTGCATGAGGTTGTATTGCACAGACACTTGCTACCTAACTTGCTAGCAGTGCATCGCAGTCACGAGTTCTGTGAAATGGCCCATTCCAAGATGGCTAGCCTCAGGCCTGGGTTCAAGGCACATTCTGGTAAAGCCCAATGTGCACCATGCCCAGCCACCATGCCCACCTGCACTCTCCAGCCAGCATCCTACAGTGGGCCATACTGAACCCAGGCATCATCATATGCTGTGCTAAGCCTCATGTCCCTGGCACATAGCCCCCAGTCACTGTAGCACTTCAAGCATTCTGGAATAGGACTGTTGGCCTGGTAAAATTTTTGCTAATACCTCTGCCCTGCTCCCAAATTCCCCAGCAGGCATGCACCACCAGAGCTGCCTTGCCGGAGTCCCACTAATACAACAGAGAGCAAGCACAGCCCCTAAAAGGCAGAGAGTCAGTGCAGATGACTGCACTGAAAGGCAAAGTGACTCAGACAAAAGAGCAGGGCATAAGAAACACACATAGGATACTCTCCTGAAGTGCTAGGTTCTAGTGAACAGAGAACACCTCCCTGCAGGGCCTTCCAGGACCTCCTCTTCATAAAGGCACTACATTCAAGAACAGAAGACACAGCTGACTTTCTTAACACAGTGAGGCAAACAAAATGAGAAAGAGGATTTTATCTCAAATGAAAGAAGAGGACAAGGCCATGGCCAGAGATCTAAGTGAAACAGATATAAGTAACATAACATAATAGAGGATTAAAAGCAATGATCATAAGGATACTTACATGATTTGAGAAAACAGTGGAAGACATGGGTCTCCTTTACACAGAGATAAGGAATAACATAAGAGGGGTAATGTGTTCAATAAACTCAATAAGAAACATGCATGATGGAATGAACAGAAGGATAGAAGAAACAGAGGAACAGATTAGTCACCTAGATGACAGAGTAATGGAAAGTAATTAAGCTAAATAAAAGAGAGAAAAAAATTATGTAAAAGGAGAATAGACTTAGGGAATTCAGTGACTCCATCAAATATATCATTCATATTATAGGAGTACCAAAAGAAGAGAGAGAAAAGGGGACAAAAAATTTATTTGAAGAAATAATAGCTGAAAACTTCCTTAATCTGGTGAAGGAAACAGATATCCAGATTCAGGATGCATAAAGAACTCCTAACAAAATCAACAAAAGTTGACCCACACCAAGACATATTGTAATTAAATTGGCAAAATATAGTGATAAAGGAAAAAATGTAAAAGCAGCAAGGCAAAAGAAGTCAATAACTTACAAAGGAAACCCCATAAGGATAGAAGGATATTTTTCACCAGAAACTCTGCAAGCCAGAAAGAAGGGGCATGATATATTCAATGTGCTGAATGTGAGGGTCACCTGGATGTTTCAGACAGTTAGGAGGCTGCCTTTAGCTCGGGTCATGATTCCAGGGATCAGGTCCTGGGTTGGTCTTCCTGCTCAGTGGGGAGCCTGCTTCTCCCTCTCCCTCTGCCTGCTCCTCCCCCAACTTGTGCTCTCTCTATCAAATAAATGAATAAAATCTTTTTAAAAAATAGTGTTGAATGTGAAAAATCTGCAGCCAGGAATATTCTATCCAACAAGGCTATCATTCAGAACAGAAAGGGAGATAAAGAATTTCCCAGACAAATAAAAACTAAAGGAGTTCATAAACACTGAGAAAGCCTTGAAAGACATATTAAAGGGGACTCTGTGAGAAAGGGAGACCAAAAGTGACTGTGTGAAGGTAAAAAACAGAAAACCAGTAAGAATGAATATTTCTGTAAAAAATAAGCTAGGGAAACAAAAAAAAATGTTATAAAACATAATAATGTATACCTGAAATTTAGGGAGGAGAAGAAAAATAATAGATTCAAACTTAAACAACCAACAACTTAATACTGACTGTTGTATGCAGAAGGAGTTATATACAAATATAATGGTAACCATCTATGAATAACCACTAATAAATATGCAAAGGATAAAGAGAAAGAAATCCAAATGTATCACTAAAGAAACTCAGGAAAACATGAAATAATGGAAGACAAGGAAGTATCAGAGAAAATTTTCAGAAACAACCACAAAACACATAATAAAATGGTAATACATATATATCTATTAATAATTACTTTGAATGTAAATGAACTAAACACTCCAATTAAAAGATATAGGGTGAAAGAATGAAGAAAAAAACCAAGACCCATCTATAGCCTGCCTGCAAGAGACTCATTATCAACCTAAAAACACCTGTAGATTGATAGTGAGGAGATGAAGAAACTTCTATCATGGAAATAGATGTCAAAAGAAAGCTGGAATAACAATACTTATATTGAACAAAATTGACTTTGAAACAACTGTAACAGGAGATGACAAAGGACACTACATAATATATATATATGTTATATATATATATTATATTATATTATATTATATATATTATATATATATATAAAATAGTAAGGGACTTTCACACCCCACTTACATAAAAGCCAAATCATCTGAGCAGAATATCAACAAGGAAACAAGAGCTTTGAATGACACACTGGACCAAATGGACTAAGCTTACGTATTCAGAGGATTACAACCTAAAACAGTAGAATACACATTCTTTCCAAGTGCACATAGAACATTCTCCAGAATGGATCACATATTAGATATAGATATAGATATAGATATAGATATAGATAGACATAGATAGATATCTATCTATCTATATAGATATAGATATAGATAGACATATTAGATCACATATTAGACCACAAAACAAGCTTCAACAAATTCAAGAAGTTTGAAAGTATATCATGGATCTTTTCTGACAACAATGTTATGAAACTGAAAGTCAAACACAAGAAAAAAAAATGGAAAGACCACAAAGACCTTGTGGTTAAATAACATACTACTGAACAATGAATGGGTCAATTGAAAGAAAAATAAAAAGTATATGGAAACAATAACAGTCCAAACCTTTGAGATGTAGCAGAAGCTGTTCTAAGAAAGAAATTTATAACTAAGCAGCCTACCTCAAGGAGCAAGGAAAATCTCAAATAAACAACCTAACCTTGCACCTAAAGGAGCTAAAAAGAGAACAACAAATGAAGCCTAAAACAACAGAAGGAAGAAAATAATAACTATTAGAGCAGATATAAATTATATAGAAACTAAAAAAAAAAACACAAAATAGAACAGATCAATGAAACCAAGAGTTCATTCTTTGAAAAATCAATGAAATTTATAAACCTCTATTCATATTTATCAACAAAAAGGAGAAAGGACTCAAATAAATAAAAATCACAAATCAGAAAGGAGAAATAACAACAAACACCAGAGAAACACAAACAATTAAAAGAGAATATGATGAAAAATTGTATGGTAACAAATTGGACAACCTAGAAACTACCAAAACTGAAACAGAAAGAAATAGTAAAATTGAACAAACTGATAAACAGCAAATAAATTGAATGAGTGATTAAAAACTCCCAACAGGGATGCCTGGGTGCTTCAGTGAGTTAAGTGTCTGCCTTTGGCTCAAGTCATGATCTCCAGAGTCCTGGGATTTAATGGGATTGAATGGATAAAGAAAAGTTGAGATGTATATATGTGTGTATGTATACACATGCACACACATATATACACACACATAATGGACTAAAATGAAAAAAATGAAATCTTGCCATTTGCAATGATGTGGATGGAACTAGAGGGTATTATGCTAAGTGAAATTATTCAGTCAGAGAGATAATGATAGGATCTCACTGATATTCAAATTTTAAGAAACAAGGCAGAGAAATGTATGGGACGAGAGGAAAGATGAAAAAAGACAAAACCAGAGAGGGAGACAAACCATAAAAAACTCTTAATCTTAGGAAACAAACTGAGGGTTGCTGTTGGCGAAGGGAGTGGTGGAATGGATTGGCTGGGTGATGGACACTGGGGAGGGTATGTGTTGTGGTGAGCACTGGGTGTTGTGCAAGACTGATGAGTTACAGACATGTACCCCTGAAACAAGTAATACATTGTATGTTAATCAAAAAAATAAAATAAAGGAAAAACCCACAAATATTTGGAGGAAAGTAGAAAAATAATTTTAAAAAATAATTAATTAATTAATTTTTTCTACAAAAAAAAGAAAGAAAAAAACAAGGATGTTGGCAAGGATGTGGAGAAAAGGAGCCCTCTTGCACTGTTGTTGGGAATGTAAACTGATGCAGCCACTGTGGGAAACAGTATGGAGGTGCTTCAAAATTTAAAAATAGAACTTTTCTCTCATCCAGCAATTGCACTACTGGGTATTTACTCAAAGAATACAAAAATACGAATTCAAAGGGATACATGCACCCCTATGTTTATAGCAACATTATTTACAATAACCAAGCAATGGAAATAGTTCATGTGTACATGGATTGATGAATGGATAAAAAAGGCATATGGCCAAATAGTATTCCATGGTGTGTGTGTGTGTGTGTGTGTGTGTGTGTGTGTGTTGTGTATACACACGTATACACACATATATACATATATATATATGAACATATATATAGTATTTTATGGAATATATATTCCATGGAATACTATTTGGCCATAAAAATGATGAAATCTTGCCATTTACAACAACATGGATGGAGCTAGAGAGTATTATGCTAAGTGAAATAAGTCAGCCAGAGAAAGACAAATACCATATAACTTCACACATATGTGGAATTTAACAAAACAAAGAAGCATAGGGTAAAAAGAAAAAGAGAATGAGGCAAACCAAGAAACAGACTCTTAACAATAAAGAACAAACTGCTGGTTATCAGAAAGCATGTTGTTGAGGTAATGGGTCAAAGAGGTGATGAGGATTAAGGAGTGTCCTTATGAAAAGCAATGGGTGTTGTATGGAATTGTTGAATCACTATGTTATACACCCGAAACTGGTATAACGCTATATGTTAATTAATGGAATTAAAGTAAAAACTTAAAGAGGTAACTACTGTGAAGGAGCAAATAAGAAATTAGTGAGATTGTGACAAAAAGGGTAAAAAAAAATCTCTCTCTACCGTACACCCGTATAAGGAGAGAGAATGGAGATCTCCTGTGTTTCAAATCCATAACATGAAGAGAGTGGCATAAATTTTCCATCTCTGCACAATATTCATTATTCATTGTAAATTGAAAAGAGCAGATTACAAAATAGTAGTCTATATGGTATGACTCTATTTTTAAAAAAGTCTAAATGCAATATATAAGCATAGATAGAGGTGCATAGAAAATGTTCAGAAGGGTAGATATCTCTCAATTTTAACAGTAGTTATCTCTAAGAAATGAAATTCTAACTGATTTTTCTTTTTCTTTTGTTGTTTATATTTTCTTAATATTTTGCAGTGACCTTGCAATACTTGTGTAATATTTTTAAATTATTTACTTGACAGAGAGAGACACAGCAAGAGAGGGAATATAAGCAGGGATAGTGGGAGAGGGAGAAGCAGAATCCCCACGGAGTAGGGAGGCCAATGCGGGACTCGATCCCAGGACCCTGAGGTCATGACCTGAGCCAAAGGTAGACGCTTAACGACTGAGCCATCCAGGCATGCCCAAAATTCTTAAGTCTGCAATAAGAGTATGAAGAGGCCCAAAGGAGACTGTCAGAAATAGAAAGGCCCCTAGATACTAGTTAATCTACCTCTCTGTGCTCTAATGTAAAAACCAATGCCCAAAAAAGAAGACACTCTGCTAATATTAGAATTTTGATGTCCTGACATCTAGCACACTAATCTCTCTTACTACCTCATGTAATTAAACATCTGAATATAAACCTAGTCAGGAATAGACAACAGCCACCTGGAATGTCTATACTCACCAATTCCAAGAAGCAGAGTAAAGATACATGTTATATTGCAAAATCACATGTGAGCTAATCTTGATCCTTCAGAGCCCTGCACTGAAAGAATAGAGAGCAACTTTTTCCCCACTGAGGTAACAGAGACCTCAATGACTACTCAGAATTCACAAAGCGAGTGGAAGCCCCTTTCAGGGCCTGAACGCAGCTAGAACACCCTCTTCCAGATATGCTAAAGCTGCAAGCAGTCTCATGGCTCTCTAGCTTAGGCCTCAGGTAATAAACTTGCCAAGACTAGGTTGTTCCTACTTCACTTACAAAATGAAGTTATTGGAAATCTCTCCCTATTGCATCCCTCCCTCTGAGTCAGGCACATTATCAATCACTCCTAATGAATTTTAAATGCTTTAAAAACAATAAAAAGAAATAAGTCAGTCTGAAAGCCAACAGGAACTGCATTGCTTTTGAGCATGTTAGAAAGAGGAGCCCTCCTCTTTTGTCATCATACATGCAAGATAAGCCAGAGTCATTTTGCCATTGCTCCCTACTTCCTCCTCATCAAGTTTCTCTTGTGGATTTGAAAGTTGAGCACCCTAAACCTTGACTCAAGGGGAGGAAGGAAGTGAACCAGAATAAGAAGCTTCTCCTTGAGGGCACCTAGCATGACAGTGTGATACAGTGGAGAGATTATCAGGTCTGAGAACATACAGACTGAGTTAAAATCCCACCACCATCAAGAATTTATACTAGAACCTCTACTGGGTCCTTTCATCTTTCTGAGACTCAGTGTTTTCTCATCTGGAAAATGGTATAAAGTGGGTTTCAATGAAGTGCTTTCCCACTTGCTTCTATCTCTTTCATTTCTGTTTTAAATACATATTCCCTGTCTTCTTTCAGGAATCTGGCACTGAAAATGTTGCCCTTTCTTCAAGTGTGGGCATACTCAAACATTCTCATGCTTTTAAGCCCCATGCCAATGTTCTGGGGTTTTCAGTCTGCAAATTCAAAGCAGATTTTGACTACACACTTACATACCACAGAGCTTTGCATGTCTCCAGCAGTTCAGACAGAACATTCCCTAATGGAGTGGACCGGAGGGTGTGGCTTGTCACCAATCACTAAAAGCTTCATCCACTGGAGAACAGATGGGTTTTAAGGCTGACAGCTCCTTGGCTGTGGTAAAAGGGACTTGTTAAAGAAAGCTGATCCCACTGTGGGTGTAAACTACCCTGATTCAGAGGCCCATGGTAGAGCAGAAAGAAAATTAGAGAGGGAATTATGTAGTCATATAATGTGTCCTTGGATAAGTCAAAACCCCTTTCAGGAACACAGTTTTTTTTCTTTTGAAAATGGGGATAATAACCTCTGATCTACTTATTTCACAGGGAAGGATTAAAATAAATCATGAGCATGCATGCTTTAAAAGCTTTACTGCTCTATTTACACATGTGTTATTATTATTTAATAGGGCTTAATCTGCATAACCACCCTTGGAATTTTGTGCTAGTAGAGCCTAAGACCAGGAGAATTGGTTAAACTAGGCAGGGCCCAAGCCCTCCTAATAAACACAGTGAGACAACTTTGTAACAATATAAATATTAGAGTCTGGAACAAAAGAGAGGACAAAAAGTGAGCCAATTTAGCTAAGGGGGCAACCATTGCTCCAGGAGGGGTATAATGATCACCCTGAGAAAATAGAAAAAAAAAACATATACCCAGTCTTAGAATGAGTTATTTATTTTGTGAAATGTGAAATGTGTTTGGGCCATTGTGAAATGTGTTTGGGCCATAACAAAAAATGGTGGTCTGTCCCTAAGGAGTTTCTTCTAACAAGTTTCTGAAAAAAAATCTGATGCCTTTTGGAGACCTCCAAATAACTGGTCTTAAAAATAGGTACTTTCCAAAAGCTAGTGTTGAGGATTGAAGTCCCTTCAAGAAGGGTTGAACAGTTGAGAAACAGTTCAACAGATTCTATTTTCCAGAATCAGCCTCAGAGGTTGAAAACAATTAGAAACCAACATCAAAAGACCTCAAAAAAGTTGAAGGAACCAAACATATAAAACAGCCTTTTAGCAAGGGCCAAATAGTGCAGCACCCAATTCAGGGATGTTAAGGAAAATTTTAAAATAGTTAAGTCACAGGTCATAGTCCAGTGAAGGAAGGCTAAGAGGTAGGGATGGATTGTTTAAACTCCTAGACGCTAGGACTAAACTAAATATGTACTAGAAACCTGTAGTCTTCTCTTGCTTTCCTCTCTGTAACCTCTCTGATTTGACTTTCACCTCTGCCTGCATTCCCCAGAGGCCTGTGTCCACAAGATTCCTGTGAGACAGCACTGTTGATGTACTCCTATGTAGGCTGAGCAGGCAATCTTAACAATTTTGTCCTTGACTCCATCTCAGCCTTGGTTACCTTCCACAAAGCTTCTGTATCCACCCTCTCTGTATCAGCTGATTTCTGAAAGCCACAATTCTGCACTCCATTTTTAATCTTTTTGCTTTTGTCTTGATCCTCATTTACCACATCACTGCCTTTCTTTAAAAATTTTAAAAATTTTATTGTGTCATGTTAGTCACCATAAAATACATCATTAATTTTTGATTCAGTGTTCCAAGATACATTGTTTATGTACAACACCCAGTGATCCGTGCCCTCCTTAATACCCACCACAAGGATCACCCTACTGTCTACTCCCCCCAAAACCCTCAGTTTGTTTCTCAGAGTGGGTTTCAATGAAACCTCTCTCCCCCTCCAATTTCCTCTCCTTCACTTTTCTTTCCTTCTCCTAATGTCCTCCCTATTATTTCTTATGCTCCACAAGTAAGTGAAACCATATGATAATTGACTTTCTCTGCTTAACTTATTTCACTCAGCATAATCTCCTCCAGTCCCATCCATGTTGATGCAAAAGTTGGGTATTCATCCTGTTTTACATCCACATTCTCCCTTTCTCCCTAGTCCTAGAATGAAACATGAATAACATTGCAAGTACTAACTAATTGTGACTGTGTTGTATACTGTTTTAGAAAGGATTGTGTGGCTCTGTCTGGGCTTGGTGAGAGAGTACCATGATTGTATACCATTAGAGTGTAGGTTAATGAGGGATTGTGAGTGGCGGTATGCAGTCTGTATATTTGTTGACAGAGATGAGCCACTTTGGACAAATGGTTTCGAAGTGTACCCGGTTTTAATTTTGGTTTATTTTAAATACTGACTTTTGGATCAAGCCCAGTCATCACCATTACTCTTACTTGTCCCACTCATGGGACAGCCTGTATTCTTAAGTACTGAATAATTTCTGAGGACTTCATGATACAGTCAGTACTAGGACTTTGGGCTTCTGACTAGGAGGCATATGTTGGGGGAACAGAGAGTAAGGGCAGAGTGCAGAGGGTAAGAAAGCTACAACTATTATGCATTTAATGGTGTGTGCATGTGTGTGTGTGTGTGTGTGTGTGTGTGTCTAGTCCAGTGCCAGACCTGATAGGAAAAAGGGAACACAAACTCACTGCTTTATGCAAATTCATCTTACATGCATAGACTCAAATACTCTTGGACCATTATCAGAACTCCTAATTCCACAATACTCTTTTCCTTGCTAGGCATTTTAGAGGGAAGTAAACTCCTAGGAAATAAATTATTTTAGTTTTTTTCACAACTAGGCCTGGTAACTCCTCCCTCTAATTTTTAAATAGGGATTTCACATTCTTCAGGAAAATCTATTTTTACCAAATGCCCAAAAAAAGAAATGAATTCCTTGCCCTGGCTATGATGGTCCCCCACCCCCCCAAAGGCCTGCCCATAGTTTCATAAATTAAGCATTGTCTTCACCTGTGAATAACAGAAAACTCCACAGAGTTGTTTTTATTAGGGATTTTACTTTTCTCACATGAGAATTCCAGAGGTAGGTGGCTTTATGATGCCCTGAGATATCTAAGCCTTTTCTGGTCTTCTATTTAGTCTGGACTGCAACATGTGGTTCTAACAATTTTCACTGTCCAGTGGTGCTCAATAAGAGGGTAAGAGAAAGACAAAATTGGCCCTGTGTTTAGAGGTAACAAATTCTCTTTCTCATGATAAAGTTATATGGTTTGGCTATGGTTAACCATGTCTTCTCAAGACAAAATGATAACTAATTTACATCCTGTATCACATACATGTACTAGATAAGAAGAAAGGAAAGGCAGAGAACAAGAGAAATACACAAGATGAGTCATCCTAACCTTAAGAGCTTTTCTAAAAGCTCAACCTGGAGATTTCTATTACATCTCAATGACTGAACTCTGTCACATGCCCACTTCTAATTACATACAAGGCTGGGAAATGTGTATCTTCTTTAAAGCTGAGAAAATTGTTACACACAGAAAATCATAATTCTCTTACTATGAAAGAAAATAGACTAATAGGGCGCCTGGGTGGCTCAGTGGGTTAAGGCCTCTGCCTTCAGCTCAGGTCATGATCCCAGGGTCCTGGGATCGAGCTCCACATCGGGCTCTCTGCTCAGCAGAGAGCCTGCTTCTCCCTCTCTCTGCCTGCCTCTCTGCCTACTTGTGATCTCTGTCTGTCAAATAAATAAAAAATCTTAAAAAAAAAAAAGAAAATAGACTAATACATAGATGGAATATATTTTCCCAACAATTGTAAGATTCCATCATTCAAAAATATTTTGGGGGAACTACTACATGACAGGTACTTTTCTAGACAATGGGGACACAACAGTGAATAGGATAGACATGTTCTTTATATTAGGGCAACTCACCCAAACTCTATAGACCTAATTTTTCAAACCTAACAGGGTTGATAATGCCTGCTTTGCATGATTGTTGTAAAATATATATAGGTTTTGCATATGTATGTGTGTGTATATATATATATATATATATATATATATATATATATGTCTGATGGCCATTTGAATACTTTATTTGGAAAAATGACTACTTAGGACCAACGTCTATTTCTAAATCAGTTAATCTCAGGTTTTTGTTTATTATTTGTTTTTCCTGTTGAATTCCATGAGTATTTTATGTATTGTGGAAATAACCCCTTATCAGATATGTGGTTTGTAAATACTTTCTCCCGTTTCATAGGTTCCCTTTTTAATTCCACTGATTTTTTTTTCCTCTTTTTTTGGTCACCTTTTTATCTTTATCTTTAAAAACTTTTTTTAAAAATTCAATTTAGTTAAATATAGTGTATTATTAGTTTTAGGGGTAGAATTTAATGACACATCATTACACCAGTGCCCATTACATCAAGTGCCCTCCTTAATGCCCATCACCCAATTACCCAATTCCTCCAACCTACTTCCCCTCCAGCCACCTTCAGTTTCTGTCCTATAGTTAAGAGTCTCATGGTTTGCTTTCTTCTCCGTTTTTACCTTATTTTATTTTTCCATCCCTTCCCCTATGTTAATCTGTTTTGTTTCTTTTTTTTTAAGATTTTATTTATTTATTTGACAGAGAGAGAGAGAGATCACAAGTAGGCAGAGAGGCAGGCAGAGAAGGAGAGGGAAGCAGGATCCCCGCAGAGCAGAGAGCCCGATGTGGGGCTTGATCCCAGGACCCTGAGATCATGACCTGAGCTGAAGGCAGAGGCTTTAACCCACTGAGACACCTAGGCACCCTTGTTTCTTCTTCTTTTTTAAAAAAAAAATATTTATTTATTTAACAGAAAGAGCAAGAAAGGGAGAGAGTACAAACACTGGGAGCAGTAGGCAGAGGGAGAGGGACAAACAGACTCCCCACTGAACAGGGAGCCTGATGTGGGACTCAATCCCAGGACCCTGGGATCATGACCTGAGCTGAAGGCAGCCACTTAACTAACTGAGCCACCCAGGTACCTTATCTATTTTATTTCTTAAATTCCACATATGAGTGAAGTCATATGGTATTTGTCTTTCTCTGATTGACTTATTTTACTTAGCATAATATTCTATAGTTCCATCTACATCATTGCATTGCATTGCAAATAGAAAGATTTCACTCTTTTTTATGGTTGAATAGTATTCCACTATATATTACCTATTCATCTATCAATGGACATCTGGGCTCTTTCCATAGTTTGGCTATTGTGGACGTTGGTGTTATAAGCATTGGGAAGCATGTGCTCCTTTGAATCACTATTTTTGCACCCTTTGGATAAATACGCAGTAATGCAATTACTGGGTCATAAGGTAGCTCAATTTTTAACTTTTTGAGGAACTTCCATACTGTTTTCCAGAGTGCCTGCACTAATTTCCTTTTTCAGCAACAGTGTAAGAGAGTTCCCCTTTCTCTGCATCCTTGCCAACATCTGTTTTTCCTGAGTTGTTAGTTTTAGTCATTCTGACTGATATGTTGTGCTATCCCGTTGTAGTCTTGATTTGTATTTCCCTGATGCCAAGTGATGTTCAGCATTTTTTCATGTGTCTTTTGGCCATTTGTTTGTTTTTTTTGGAGAAATATCTGTTCATGGCTTCTGCCCATTTCTTGACTGGATTTTTTTTTTGGTGGGGGAGGAGCTGAGTTTGATAAGTTCTTTGTAGATTTTGGATGCTAGCCTTTTATCTGATAAGACATTTGCAAATATCTTCTCCCATTCTGTAGATTGCCTTTTAGTTTTGTTGATTGTTTCCTTTGTTGTGCAGAAGTTTTTGTTTTGATGAAGTCCCAACAGTTTATTTTTTGCCTTTAGAGACATGTCTAGCAAGAAGTTTTTGCCGCCAAGGTCAAGGAGATTACTGCCTGTATTCTCCTCTAGGATTTTGATAGATTTCTGTCTCATATTTAGGTATTTTATCCGTTTTGAATTTATTTTTGTGTATGGTGTAATAAAATGATCCAGTTTCATTCTTCTGCATATTGTTGTTCACTTTTTCCAACACCAATTGTTGAAGAGACTGTCTTTTTCACATTGGATATTCTTTCCTGCTTTGTGGCCATATGATTCTGTGTTCATTTCTGGGTTTTCTGTTCTATTCTATCAATCTATGTGTCTATTTTTGTGCCAGTACCATACTGTTCTGATCGCTATAGCTTTGTCAAATAAGTTGAAGTCAGGAATTGTGATGCCTCTTTCTGGTTTTCTTTTATTTATTTATTTATTTAATTATTTAATTTCTTTTCAGGGTAACAGTATTCATTGTTCTTGCACCACACCCAGTGCTCCATGCAATACGTGCCCTCCCCAATAACCACCACCTGGTTCCCCCACCTCCCACCCCCCACCCCTTCAAAACCCTCAGGTTGTTTTTCAGAGTCCATAGTCTCTCATGGTTCACCTCCCCTTCCAATTTCCCTCAACTCCCTTGTCCTCTCCATCTCCCCATGTCCTCCATGTTATTAGTTATGCTCCACAAATAAGTGAAACCATATGATAATTGTCTCTTGCTGCTGGACTTATTTCACTCAGCATAAACTCTTTCAGTCCCGTCCATGTTGCTACAAAAGTTGGGTATTCATCCTTTCTGATGGAGGCATAATACTCTATAGTGTATATGGACCACATCTTCCTCATCCATTCGTCTGTTGAAGGGCATCTTGGTTCTTTCCACAGTTTGGCGACCATGGCCATTGCTGCTATAAACATTGGGGTACAGATGGCCCTTCTTTTCACCACATCTGTGTCTTTGGAGTAAATACCTAGTAGTGCAATTGCAGGGTCATAGGGAAGCTCTATTTTTAATTTCCTGAGGAATCTCCACACTGTTCTCCAAAGTGGCTCCACCAACTTGCATTCCCACCAACAGTGGAAGAGGGTTCCCCTTTGTCCACATCCTCTCCAACACACGTTGTTTCCTGTCTTGCTAATTTTGGCCATTCTAACTGGTGTAAGGTGGTATCTCAATGTGGTTTTAATTTGAATCTCCCTGATGGTTAGTGATGATGAACATTTTTTCATGTGTCTGATAGCCATTTGTATGTCTTCACTGGAGAAGTGTCTGTTCATATCTTCTGCCCATTTTTCGACATGATTATCTGTTTTGTGTGTGTTGAGTTTGAGGACTTCTTTATAGATCCTGGATATCAACCTTTTGTCTGTACTGTCATTGGCAAATATCTTCTCCCATTCCGTGGGTTGCCTCTTTGTTTTGATGACTGTTTCCTTTGCTGTGCAGAAGCTTTTGATCTTGATGAAGTCCCAAAAGTTCATTTTCGCTTTTGTTTCCTTTGCCTTTGGAGACATATCTTGAAAGAAGTTGCTGTGGTTGATATTGAAGAGGTTGCTGCCTATGTTCTCCTCTAAGATTCTGATGGATTCCTGTCTCACATTGAGGTCTTTTATCCATTTCGAGTTTATCTTTGTGTACGGTGTAAGAGAATGGTTGAGTTTCATTCTTCTACATATAGCTGTCCAGTTTTCCCAGCACCATTTTTTGAAGAGACTGTCTTTTTTCCACTGGATATTTTTTGCTGTTTTGTCGAAGATTATTTGACCATAGAGTTGAGGGTCCATATCTGGGCTCTCTACTCTGTTCCACTGGTCTATGTGTCTGTTTTTATGCCAGTACCATGCTGTCTTGGTGATCACAGCTTTGTAGTAAAGCTTGAAATCAGGTAACGTGATGCCGCCAGTTTTATTTTTGTTTTTCAACATTTCCTTAGCGATTCGGGGTCTCTTCTGGTTCCATACAAATTTTAGGTTTATTTGCTCCAGCTCTTTGAAAAATACCGGTGGAATTTTGATTGGAATGGCATTAAAAGTATAGATTGATCTAGGCAGTATAGACATTTTGACAATGTTTATTCTTCCGATCCAAGAGCATGGAATGGTCTTCCATCTTTTTGTGTCTTCTTCAATTTCTTTTAGGAGTGTTCTGTAGTTCCTCGAGTACAGATCCTTTACCTCTTTGGTTAGGTTTATTCCCAGGTATCTTCTGGTTCTTGGTGCTATAGTAAATGGAATTGATTCTCTAATTTCCCTGTCTGTATTTTCATTGTTAGTGTATAAGAAAGCCACTGATTTTTGTACATTGACTTTGTATCCTGCCATGTGACTGAATTGCTGTATGAGTTCTAGTAGTTTGGGGGTGGAGTTTTTTGGGTTTTCCATATAAAGAATCATGTCAAATGTGAAGAGAGAGAGTTTGACTTCTTCATTGTCAATTTGGATACTTTTCATTTCTCTTTGTTTTCTGATTGCTGTTGCTAGGACGTCTAGTACTATGTTGAACAAGAGTGGTGAGTGGGCATCCTTGTCGTGTTCCTGATCTCAGCGGGAAGGCTACAAGGTTTTTCCCATTGAGGATGATATTTGCCGTGGGTCTTTCATAAATAGATTTGATGAAGTTCAGGAATGTTCCCTCTATCCCTATACTTTGAAGCATTTTAATCAGGAGTGGATGCTGGATTTTGTCAAATGCTTTTTCTGCATCAGTTGAAAGGACGATGTCTTTCTTCTCTCTTCTCTTATTGATTTGTTCTATCACACTGATTGATTTGTGAATGTTGAACCATACTTGTAACTCAGGGATGAATCCTACTTGTTCATGGTGGATAATCTTTTTAATGTTCTGTTGGATCCTATTTGCTAGGATCTTGTTGAGAATCTTAGCATCCATATTTATCAGGGATATTGGACTGAAATTCTCCTTTTAGGTGGCGTCTTTGCCTGGTTTGGGGATCAGGGTAATGCTGGCTTCATAAAAAGAGTCTGGAAGTTTTCCTTCTGCTTCTATCTTTTGAAACAGCTTCAGGAGAATAGGTGTTATTTCTTCTTTGAAAGTATGGTAGAATTCCCCCAGGGATTTTGTCAGGTCCTGAGCTCTTGTTTTTTGGGAGGTTTTTGATCACTGCTTCAATCTCGTTACTAGATATTGGTCTATTCACGTTGTCAGTTTCTTTCTGGTTCAATTTTGGGCGTTTAAAGTTTTCCAGGAATGCATCCATTTCATCTAGGTTGCTTAGCTTATTGGCATATAACTGTTGATAATAACTTCTGATGATTGTTTCTACTTCCTTGGTGTTAGTTTTGTTCTCTCCCTTTTCATTCATAATTTTATTAATTTGAGCTTTCTCTCTTTTCTTTTGGATTAGTGTGGCCAATGGCTTATCGATCTTATTGATTCTTTCAAAAAACCAGCTTCTAGTTTCATTGATACTTCTACCGTATCTCTAGTTTCTACCTCATTGATCTCTGCTCTAATCTTGATTATTTCCCTTCTTGTGTGTGGAGTTGGTTTGATTTGTTGTTGATTCTCCAGTTCTTTAAGGTGTAGAGACAGCTGGTGTATTCTGGATTTTTCCATTTTTTTGAGGGAGGCTTAGATGGCTATGTATTTCCCCCTTAGGACCGCCTTTGCTCTATCCCATAGGTTTTGGAGTGAAGTGTCTTCATTCTCATTGGTTTCCATGAATTAAGTTCTTCTTTGATCTCCTGGTTGATCCAAGCAGTCTTCAGCAAGGTGGTCTTTAGCTTCCAGGTGTTTGAGTTCCTTCGGAACTTTTCCTTGTGATTGAGCTCCAGTTTCAAAGCATTGTGATCTGAGAATATGCAGGGAATCATCTCAGTCTTTTGGTATCGATTGAGTCCTGATTTGTGACCCAGTAGGTGGTCTATTCTGGAGAAGGTTGCATGTGCACTTGAGAAGAATGAGTATTCTCTTGTTTTAGGGTGGAGTGTTCTGTATATATCTATGAGGTCCATCTGGTCCAAAGTGTCATTCAATGCTCTTGTTTCTTTATTGATTTTCTGCTTGGATGATCTGTCTATTACTGAGAGAGGCATGTTAAGATCTCTGACGATTAATGTATTCATATCAATATGACTCTTTATCTTGATTAATAGTTTTCTTATGTAATTGGCTGCTCCCATATTGGGGGCATAGATATTTACAATTGTTAGATCATCTTGGTGGATAGTCCCTTTAAGAATTACGTAGTGTCCTTCTGTATCTCTGACTACAGTCTTTAGTTTAAAATCTAATTTATCTGATATGAGAATCGCTACCCTGTCCTTCTTTTGAGGTCCATTGGCATGAAAGATGCTTCCCCATCCTTTCATTTTCAGTCTGGATGTATCCTTAGTTTCCAAATGGGTCTCTTGTAGACAACATACGGACGGGTCCTGTTGTTTTATCCAATCTGCAACCCTGTGTTTTTTTATGGGTGCATTTAGGCCATTCACATTGAGAGTGATTATTGATAGATACGTTTTTATTGACATCGTGTTAACTTTAAAGTCTTTCTTTCTGTAGATTGTCTCCATATTTCTGTTCAGTGTTATTCTTAGGATTTTTCCTCTTTTATAGAACCCCCCTTAATATTTCCTGCAGTGTCGGCTTGGTGGTCGCATACTCTTTTAAGCCTTGCCAGTCTTGGAAACTCTTTGTCTCTCCATCTATTTTGAATGTCTGTCTTGTTGTATAAAGTATTCTTGGCTGCATGTTCTTCTCATTTTGTACCCTGAATGTATCTTGCCAGCCCTTTCTGGCTTGCCAGGTTTCTGTGGACAGGTCTGACTTTATTCTGATGGGCTTTCCTCTGTACGTAAGTAGCCTCTTTGTCCTAGCGGCTTTCTAAAGATTGTATCTACAATTATGATTTCTCAATGTTACTATCAGGTGCCTATATGTTTTTTAGAATCTATAATCTTGGGGGGAGACCATTCTGCCTCTAGTACATGAACGCTGGTTCCATTTGTGAGATTGGGAAAATTTTCATGAAGAACTTGTTCCACTATATCTTCTAGACTTCTTTCTTTCTCCTCCCCTTCAGGGATTCCAATAATTCTGACATTGGAACGTTTCATGGCATCATTTATTTCCCTGATTCTGTTTTCGTGGCTTCTAAGCTGTTTGTTCCAGGCTTCCCCCTAATCCTTTCTATCTGTTTGTCCTCCAGATCACTAATTCTATCTTCTGTCTCAGTTACTCTGGCTTTTAGAGAATTCAGATTAGATTGGAACTCATTGAGAGCATTGTGAACATCATCCCTGTTGGCTTTCAGTTCTGCCCTAACATTGTGAACATCATCCCTGGTGGCTTTCAGTTCTGCCCTAATCAATTCCGTGTGGTCATCCATGGCTTTCTCCAACCTAGCTATTGCCTGGATAATTGTTAGCTTGAATTCCCTTTCCAACATATTGTCTATGTCGATAGCATTAGCTCTGTTGCAGAGGGCCCATCCTCTGTATTTTTCTTCTTTGGGGCATTCCTCCTCCTACTCATTTTGGTGAGAGATGGCTGAATGGATGTACCTGGATGTTTTGACCATGGTGCAGTCAAAGTGCACCCTGGAATTCTTCTGAGAAATCAGGATTCCCCACCCAAAGGAGAGAAAAAAGAATAGAAAAAGAAAAAAGAGAGAGAGAGGGAGAGAGAGAGAGGAAAAAAAGGGAAGATAAAAGAGAAGGCTCAGCCCAAATGGGCCCCAAGGTAAGATTTATGAAGTATACAAACAAACACAGACACACAAAAAGACTGATAAAAGTATATGACAAGAGGAAAAAATATAGATATATATAAAAGCAAAAAAAAAAAAAAAGAATAACCTCATCAAAAAGAACCCCAAGTATAAGATTTATATACTATCAGGACAAACACAAATACACAAAAACACTGGCGGAGGAAAAAGATGGGAGAGTGGTTATAAATTCTCAGTGTGGGCGAGGAAGGTTATTTTGATTCTTCCTGCATGTATCTTGATATCTTTGTTAAAGGACTCAACTTTTCTAAGAGAAAGGGGGATTAAAAATTGGTTTACCTATAGGGGTATCTGCTTTTCTTTTTTAAGTAAGGTTGCTTTGGTTATTTGGGGACTTTTGGCATTTCATACAAATTTCATTATTTTTCTAGCTCTGTGAAAAATGCTGTTAGTATTTTGATAGGGATTGCATCAAATATGTAGATTGCTTTGGGTAGAATACACATTTTAAAAATAGTTGTGTTTTTAATCCATGAACATTGAATGTTTCCACTTCTATGTGTCCTCTTCAATTTCTCTCATCAGTCTCCTAAAGCTTTCAGAATACAGGTCTTTTACCTCTTTGGTAAGGTTTATTCCTAGCTATGATACTTTTTTTTTAGTGAAATTGTAAATGGATTTGATTCCTCGATTTCTCTTTCCATTGCTTCACTACTAGTATATAGAAATGCAACAGATTTCTGTGTGCTAATTTTCTTTTCTTCAACTTTACTGAATCACTACATCAGTTCTAGCAATTTTTTGTGGAGTCTTTTGTGTTTTCTATATAGAATATCATGTCAAGGATGCCTGGGTGGCTCAGTGGTTTAGGCCTCTGCCTTCGACTCAGGTCATGGTCTCAGGGTCCTGGGATCGAGCCCCACATCGGGCTATCTGCTTGGTGGGGAGCCTGCTTCCTCCTCTCTCTCTGCCTGCCTCTCTGCCTACTTGTGATCTCTCTCTGTCAAATAAATAAATAAAATCTTTAAAAAAAAAGAAATCATGTCAAAGTATTACTTCTTCTTTGCTGATTTGCATACCTTCTATTTCTTTTTGTTATCTATTTGCTGAGTCTAGGACTTCCAGTACTGTTAAATAACTGGTGATAGCGACATGCCTGTCTTGTTCATGACTAAAGAAGAAATGCTCTTAGTTTTTGCCCATTTAGGATGATATTAGCTGTGAGTTTTTCATATATGGCCTTTATTACGTTGAAGTACATTCCTTGTAAACCTACTTTGTTGAGGGTTTTTATTATGAATTGTTGCACTTTGTGAAATACTTTTTCGGCATCTACTAAAACATCATATGGTTCTTTTCCTTAATTGTATTAATCTGGTGTATTATGTTTATTGATTTGTTAATATTGAACCAAACTTGCAACCCAGGAATAAATTCCACTTTGTTGTGGTGAATGATTTTTTAAAAATATATTTTGGTTTCTGTTTGCAAGTATTTACTGAGAAAATTTGCATCCATACTCATCAGGGATATTGGCTTATAGTTCTCTGTTTTAGTGGAGTCTTTATATGGTTTTGATATCAGGGTAATGCTGGCCTCATAGAATGAGTTTGGAAGCTTTCCTTCCTTTTCTATTTTTGGAACAGTTTGAGAAAAATCAGTATTATCTCTTCTTTAAATATTTGTTAGAATCCATGTGTGAAGCATACTGGCCCTGGAATTCTGTTTTTTGTAAGTTTTTTGATTAACAGTTCAATTTCTTCGTTGGTTTTCAGTCTGTTCAAGTTTTCTATTTCTTTCTGTTTCAGTTTTGCTAGTTTACATGTTTCTAGGAATTTATCCAATTTCTAGGAATATATCCATTTTTTGCAGGTTTTCTTATTCATTGGCATACAGTTTTTCATAATATTGTTTAATAATTCTTTTTTTTCTGTGGCTTTGCTTGTTATTTCTCCTCTCTCATTTGTGATTTTATTTATTTGGGTCCTTTCTCTTGTCTTTTGAATGAGCCTGGCAAAAGATTTATCTATTTTCTTAAAATTTTCAAAGAACCAGCTCCTGGTTTCATTGATCATTTCTATTGGTTTTTTGTTTGTTTTGTTTTGTTTTTGTTTTTATTTCGTTTCCTTTTTTAAAGATTTAATTATTTGAGAGGGAGAGTGTGTGCACACATGCTGGAGGAGGGCAGAGGGAAAGGGAGAGAGATAATCCTCAGACTCCCCACTGAGGGCTGATTTCCCTTGTGGAGCTCAATACCAGGACCCTGAGATCATGACTTGAGTTGAAATCAAGAGTGAGACACTTAAACAACTGAGCCACCCATGTTCCTCTATTTTTTTTTTTAAGTTATAGAACTAAAAATCATGTATTTCTGCTCTAACCTTTATTTTTATTTCTTTTCTGTTTTGGCTTCAGGCTTCATTTATTTTTCTTTTTCTAGTTCTTTTAGGTATAAGTTTAGGTTTTTCATTTGAGATTTTTCTTGCATCTTGATGCAGGCCGTTACTGCTCTGTCCTTCCCTCCTAGGATGGCTTTTGTTGAACTCCAAAAGTTTTGGACAGTTTTGGTTTTATTTTCATTTTTTCCAAGTATTTCTTATTACTTATTTGATTTCCTGGGGTTGACCCATTCAGTGTTTGTTAGCATTTTGTTTAACCTCCATGTACTTGTGGTCTTTCCAGATTTTTTCTAATGGTTGATCTTAAGTTTCATAGCATTATTGTCAGAAAAGACACATAGTGTGATTTCAATCTTTTTGTATTTGTTGAGGCCTGATTTGCAAGCTAGTATGTCATCTAGTCTGGAGAAGGTTTCTTGTGTACTTGAAAACTATATGTATTCTGCTGCTTTAGGATGGAATGTCTTGAATATATGTATTAAGTCCTTCTGGTCCAGGGTGTCATTCAAAGCCATTGTTTCCTTGTTGATTTTCTCCTTAGATAATCTGTCCATTGAAGTAAGTGGGGTGTTTAAGTCCCCTACTATTATTGTATTATTATCCATGAGTTCCTTTTTTGTTTGTTATTAATTGTTTTATATATTTGGGTGCTCCCATGTTGGGGGCATAAATATTTACATTTATTAGATATTCTTGTGGCATTGTCTCCTTTATTCTGATAAAGTGTCCTGCTTTGTCTCTTGTTACAATGTTTGTTTTAAAGTCCAGTTTGTCTGAGATAAGTATTGCTGCTCTGGCTTTCTTTTGATATACTTTTCAATGATAAATATTTCTCCAACATCTCATTTTCAATCTGCCATGTCTTTAGGTCTAAAGTGACTCTCTTGTAGGCATCATATAGATGGGTTTTGTTTTTTGTTGTTGTTGTTTTGTTTTGTTTTGTTTTGTTTTAATCCATTCAGACAACCTATGTCTTTTGATTTGAACATTTCATCCATTTGTATTCAGAGTAATGATGGACAGATATGCATTTAGTGCCATTTTATTACTCGTTTTGTTGTTGGTCTGGAGATTTTCTCTGATCTTTTCTTGTCTTTATCACTTTTGGTCTTCCTTTCTACTCAGAGTTCCCTTTACTATTTCTTGCAGGGATGATTTAGTGCTCAACAACACTTTTAGTTTTTGTTTGTTTGGGAAACTCTTCATCTCTCCTTCTATTCTGAATGGTAGCCTTGCCAGATAGAGCATTGTAGTCTGTAGATGTTTTCTATTCAGCACTCTCTTCTGGCTTGCAAATTTTCTATTGTGAAATCTGCAGCTAGTCTTATGGGTCTTCCTTGTAAGTGAGTGAATTTGTCTTGCTGCTTTTAAGATTTTTTCTTTATCACTATATTTTGCAAATTTAATTATAATGTGTCTCATTTTTGGCCTGCTTTTGTTGATTTTGAAGGAATTTCTCTGTGCCTCTTGGATCTGGATGTCTGTTTCCTGCCTCAGATTAGGGAACATTTCAGTTACCATTTCCTCAAACAAATTTTCTGCACCATTTTCTCTCTTCTTCTCCTTGGACTCCTATAATAATGATTGTAATTATGTTTGACGGAGTCACTGAGCTCCTTAAGTGTATTCTTGTATTCCATTATTCTGTCTCTCTTTTGTTCAGCTTCATTATTTTCCACTATTTTGTGTTCTATATCACTAATTCATTCCTCTGCTTCTTCCAGCCTGCTGGTCATTGCATCAAACCTGTTTGCAATCTCATTTGTTGTTTTCTTCACTTCTGATTTTTTTAAACTTTTTTAAAATCTCTGTGGTAAGGGTCTTTCTCATATCTTCTATTCTCTTCTCAAGCCCAGTGAATATCCTTATGACTGTTCCTTTAAATTCTCCATCAGGTGTGTTACTTATATCTGTTTCACATAGATCTCTGGCCATAGTCTTAACTTGTTCTTTCATCTGGGATAAATTTCTTTTCTTGGCATTTTGTCTAAGGCTTTGCCTTCTACCATGTATTAGAAAAAACAGTTATGCTTTCTGCTTCTGAAGGTAATGACTTTATGAAGAGGCCATGTAGTGTCCAGGACCTGGTGCTAAACAGAGTCTCTGGTGTGTGTGCATGTGCTCTGTTTTTGTGTTTTGGCTGCTCTACCCTTCAGGCCATTCACTCACAGAGGCTCTCCTTGCTTGTTGAGGGCAGTGTTTGTTCCTTGGTCAGAATGTGACGAGTTTTGTTTGTTTGTTTTTGTTTTTTTTTTAACATATAACATATTATTTGTTTCAGGGGTACAAGTCTGACTTGTCTTACACAAGTCTTACACAATTCACAACGTTCAGCATAGCATATACCCTCCCCCAAGTTCATCACTCAGCCACCCCATCCTTCCCCTCCCTCCAGTTTTAACTAGCTGTACTCTGGTTTGCTTGTGAAATGAGACATGATACTAGTTGCACTAGAACTGAGGCATTGCAGATCTGTTTGGGAGACGTGTTGTGGGTTGGATTTTGTGCTAGTTCTAGGGGAGGGGCCTGCCATGCTGGGACTGAAGCAAGCTTGACTGAGAAGGACAGCTCCTCCAGAGAGCAGGGTGTGTGGCTTGGTGTAAGCAAGTTAAGCAGCCAGTGTGTGCTCTGTGCTGCTATCAGCAAATGGCTCTGGGTGTATGCTGAGGAGTGGGGAGTGGGAGAGAATGGTCCATTCTCTCCCTGGAGAGAATTCCACTCATGTCCTGGAATGCTGCCACTCCCTGACCAGGTCCATTCTCCCTGGACAGGCATGTCCTGGAATGCTGCCACTCAGGGAAGAACTCCCAGAAGAGTGAATAATACCCCTACCTCTAATCCCCAAGAAATCCAGGCATTATTCAGATCACTGTTGCCATGCTCATTGTCTCTAGGCTTTTGCCTGCCTTCTCTCCAGGAGCAGCCCAGTGCCTTCCTGATTTTATTCCAGCCAAGCCTGCTGACCTTGAAAACTCCAGGGTTTAGGGAAGTGGGTTGGGCCGGGGTCTGTCCAGGTCTTCTGGAGGAGTGGCACACAGCACTGGAACTAATGTGAGCTTGAGAGAGAAGGGCAGTCTCACCAGAGCACATTTTTGTGGGACTTGATGTTACCAAGTTAGGCAGCCTGTCTCAGCCCTGAGCTGCTTCCCACAGGTGGCTCTGTGTTTAAGCTGGGGGGTGGGGGAGGGAAATGGTGCCAGCCATCTCCTTTGTTCTTGGAGAGGAGTCTCCCTGAATGCTGCCTTTCAGGGAAGCACTTTGAGAGGAGTTGAATAATCTCCTCCCACTGTGCCCCAGGCATTCTTCAGATCACTGTTTCCACTCTGTTTGCCCCCAGGTTGTTTGCCTGCCTTCTATCCAGGAGCAGCACAGTGCCCTCCAGGCTAATATCAGCAAAGACCACTGTCATTTAAAACTCTAGGCCTTAAGCCCTGCTGGTTGTAAGGACTCAGAGAATTCAGCTCCTTTCACTTTCCAAGCCAACTGCTTTGGGAAAAATGCTTTCCAGGTGCATTCCCCAGTATGCTCCTCTATCTCTTGCCCTTTTTCTCCCCAACTGCTCCCTCCCCTCTGCATCACCAGGACTCCCTGTATGCCCCACCTTCTATGTGGCCTCTTCTCTCCCTTCGGTTGTGGAGTTTGTTCTGCCAGGGTTCAGATTGAGTTTTGGGAGTATTCAGGATGAGTTTAGAGTTATTTAGTGGTGTTCACGGAAGAGATGGGTCTGTGGACCTCCTACTTCACTACCATCTTCTTGATTCTGATTATTTGCTTTCATTAAAAAACCTTCTCATTTAGACATAGTCTCACTTAATTATTTGTGCTTTTATTGCTTGTCCTTTAGGTGTCATATCCAAAAATAATTTCTAAGATCAATGTCAAAGATATGTTATCCTATGGTTTTATTTTTGTTGTTGTTATTGTTGTTGTTGTTAGAAATTTTATGATCTCAGGTCATACCTATAGTCTTTAACATATTTCAAGTTAATTTTTGTGAGCATAAATAGTGGTCCAGTTTCATGTTTTTGCATGTAAACATACAATTTTCCTGGTACCATTTATAGAAGAAATGATCTTTGGAGTGCCTGGGTGGTTCAGTGGGTTAAAGCCTCTGCCTTCAGCTCAGGTCATGATCTCAGGGTCCTGGGATCAAGTCCCACACTGGGCTCTCTGCTCAGCAGAGACCCTGCTCCCCGCCCCCCCTCCCCCCCAGCCAACCTATCTGCCTACTTGTGATCTCTCTCTGTCAAATAAATAAATAAAATCTTTAAAAAAAAAGAAAAGATGATCTTTTCACCATTAAATATTCTTGAACCCTTTGTCAAATATTAGTTGAACAGATGTGCATGAGTTTATTTGTGAACTCTTGATTCTCTTCTATGTCTCTATTTTATACAAATAGTATATTGTTTTGATTACTATAGATTTATAATATAGTTTAAAATCAGGAAGCATAATGTCTCCTGCTTTGTTCTTCTTTCTCAATATTCTGTTCACAATCTTCTGTGGTTTCATATAAATTTTAGGATTGTTTTCTTCTATTTTTATAAAAAATTACTTGAATCTTACAAGGTTGGCATTCAATGTGCAGATAACTTTGGGTAGTAGAGATATTTTAACAATATTAATTCTATAAGCCATGAACATGATATATCCTTTATTTATGTCTTATTCAAATTCTTTCACCAATGTCACAGTTTTCAGTGCAGAGATCTTTCACCCCTTGGGTTAAATATATTCCTAAAGTATTTTCTTTTTGAAGCTATTATAAATGGGATTGTTCCCTTTATTTCTTTTTGAGATAATTTGTTGTTAGTATATGGAAATAGTATTGATTTTTTAAATGTTGATTTTATATCCTGCAACTTTATGGCATTTATTGATAAGATCTAAAACTTTTTTTGGTGGAATCTTTAGGATTTTCAATATGTAAATCATGTCATCTGTAAACAAAATTAATTTTACTTCTTCCTTTGTGATTTAGATGCTTTTTGTTTCTTGTTTTTATCTTATTGCTCTGGCTAGGACATCCAGTACTATGATAATTTAGAGTGGTGTGAGTGGCCACTCATATCTTGTTCTTGATCTCTTAAGTGGAAAATTTTTCAACTTTTCACCATGAAGTATTATGTTAGCTGTGGGCTTGTCATATTTAGCCTTCATTGTGTTAAGGTACATTCCTTCTGTACTTAATTTATTGAGAGTTTTATTAGAAATGCATGTTGAATTTTGTCAAATGCTCTTTCTTCCTCTGTATAGGTGATAATTTGATTTTTTTAACCCTGAACTGAAGGTCTTTTTATGATTGAAGTATAATTGAAATATAACATTATATTAGTTTCAGGTACACAACATAATGGTTCAATATCTGCCTACACTGCTAGATAATCACAACAATAAGCCTAGTAATCATTTTTCACCATAAAAAGTTTAAATTTTTTTGTGATGAGGAATTATAGGATTTACTCTCTTGGCAACTTTCAAATATGCACTACAATGTTATTGACTACAGTTACTGTGTTGTACATTACATCTCCATAACATGTATTTTATATTGGAAAGATTTTACTTCTTGACCCCCCTTTACCCATTTCACCCAACCCAAAGCCCTTTCCACTCTAACACCCACAGTTCTGTCCTATCAGTGAATTTTGTTTTGGTTTTAGATTTCTCATATAAGTGAAATATGGTGTTTGTTTTTTCTCTGTCTGACTTATTTCATTTACCATAATTCCATCAAGGTCCATCAGTGTTGTCCCAAATGTCAAGATTTCATTTTTTTTAATGACTGAATACTATTACATTGCATTTATATACCACATCTTTGTTATCCATTCATTCATTAATAGACACTTGGGTTATTTCCAAATCTTGGATATTGTAAATAATACTGCAATGAACATAAGGATGTATATATCTTTTAGAAGTAGAGTTTTCATTTTATTTTTCCAGATAAAAGCTTAGTGGTAGAATTGTTGGATAAGATGGTAGTTCTATTTTTAATTTTGTGGAGAAACTCCATATTGTTTTAAATAGTGGTTGCACCAATTTAAATTCCCACCAACAATGCATGAGAGTCCCCTTTTCGCCACATTTTAGCCCATACTCATTATTTCTGGTCTTTTTGATATTAGCCATTCTAACAGATGTGAGGTGGTATCTTGTGAATTTGATTTGCATTTCCCTGATAATTAGTGATGTGGAGCATTTTTTCATAGGCCTGTTGGTCATCTAGATGTCTTATTTGCAAAAAAGAAATCTATTCAGGTCCTCTGACAATTTTTCTTTTTTTTTTTTTTTTTTTTTTTTTTTTTTTTTTTTTTTTTAATTTTTTATTTGACAGAGAGAGAAATCACAAGTAGGCAGAGAGGCAGGGAGAAGCAGGCTCCCTGCTGAGCAGAGAGCCCGATGTGGGGCTCGATCCCAGGACCCTGGGATCATGACCTGAGCCGAAGGCAGAGGCTTAACCCACTGAGCCACCCAGGTGCCCCCCTCTGACAATTTTTCAATCAGCTTTTTTTTTTTTTTTTTTTGCTATTGAGTTCTGTGAGTTCTTTATATATTATCTTCATTAATCCTTTACCAGATATGACTTGCAAATATTTTCTTTCATTCAGTACATTTCTTTTTAAAAAAAAAATTTAATTTGACATAATAGAGCAAGAAAGCACAAGCAGGGGAAGTGGCAGAGGGAAAAGGAGAATCAGGATCCTTGCTGAGCAGGGAGCCCCATGTGGGGCTTGATGTGGGGCTTGATGTGGGCTCAATCCCAGGATCCTGGGATCATGACCTGAGCCGAGGCAGATGCTTAACTCACTAAGTCACCCTGGTACCCCTTCAGTAGATTTCTTTATCATTTTACTTGATGCTTTCCTTTGCTGAACAGAAGCTTTTCAGTTTGATATAATCCCTTTTGTTTATTTGTGTGCGTTTGTGGGTTTTTTGTTTTGCTTTGTTTTGCCTTTCTTTTAGGTCAGGTACAAGTTGCCAGAACCAATGTCAAGGAGCTTATTGTGTGTATTTTATTCTAAGAATTTTATGCTTTTTAGGTCTTCCTTTTAAGTCTAAAACATTTGAGTTCATTGTGTATGATGTAAGATAATAGTCTAGTTTCATTCTTTTGCATGAGGCTGTCTCGTTTCTCCAACACCATTTACTGAAGAGATTATATTTTCCCCATTGTATATACATAGATTTTTTGTCATAAAATTCAAGTGAGTTTATTTCTGAACTTTCTATTTCCTCCATTGATTTTTGTGTCCATTTCTTGACAATACCATACTGTTTTAGTTACTATACCCTGTAATACAGTTTTAAATAAAGAATGTGATGCCTCCAGTTTTGTTCTTCTTTCTCAACATTGTTTTGGGTATTCATGATGTTTATCAGATACATGCAAATTTTAAGATTTTCTGCTATTTCTACGGAAAAATGCCACTGAAATTTTGATAAGGGACAGTAGATGGAACCTAGACTCAAATGGTCCAAAACATGGGATGCAACACCTGGACAGCCTCACAGAACTTTGGAATGTAAGAAGGAGGGCAACAACTGTGGCAGAAGTACTGGGCAAGCAGAAGATGGCCAAGGAAAGGTCCCTTAAAAAGTCCTTTCAAAGGGGAAGAGTCAAGATGGCGGAGAAGTGAATCCAAAGCAATGCGAAGACGGACCGTGGGGGGAGGGGCCGGCTCCCAGCAAGAGGCGGAGCAACAGAGCACAAAATCGGGACCTTTAAAAGTCTGCTCCATGGAGGGACATCGCTCCAGAGGCTAAACTGGGGGGAAGCCCATGCGGGGTCAGCATAAACCCAGGTCCCACGGGGTCACAGGAGGACTGGGGGTGTCTGAGTGCTGCAGAGCTCGCAGGTATTAGAGCGGGGAAGCTGGCTATAGCGACAAAGCCAAGGTGTGAGCTCTCAGCCTGGGGTTACCTTGTGCCAGTCGCAGGCTGGGTGGGCTTGGATCGCGGCCAGAGGCCACAGAGACAGAAACGAACGGGCGCTTGTTCTCTAAGTGCCAGCAATTGAATGCTTTACTACAGGTGCAACAGGAGGTCAGGGAGGCAGAGGCGGTTGGGTGCTTTCTCTGAGGGCGCACTGAGGAGTGGGACCCCAAGCTCTCGGCTCCTCTGGGCTGGAGACTGGGAGGCCACCATCATCATTCCCATCCTCCAGAACTATACAGAAAGCGCTCAGGGAAAAAAAGCTCCCGAAAGCAAACCCAAGAGGATTACTTAGCAGGGCCCCTCGCAAGGGCCGTGCAATTCCGCCTGCGGCAAAGACACTTGAGAATCACTATAACAGGCCCCTCCCCCAGAAGATCAACAAGAAACCCAGCCAAGACCAGCTTCGCTTACCAAGAACTGCGGAATTTCTAGAGGAGGAGAAATCAAATCTTATCTGGACAAAATGACAAAGCGGAAAAACTCACCACAGAAAAAAGAACAAGAGGCAGTACCAAAGGATGGGGAAATAATCAATACGGACATTGGTAATATGACAGATCTAGAGTTCAGAATGATGATTCTCAAGGTTCTAGCCGGGCTCGAAAAAGGCATAGAAGATATTAGAGAAACCCTCATCGGAGAGATAAAAGCCTTTTCTGGAGAAATAAAAGAACTAAAATCTAACCAAGTTGAAATAAAAAAAGCTATTAATGAGGTGCAATCAAAAATGGAAGCTCTCAAGGCTAGGATAAATGAGACAGAAGAAAGAATTAGTGACATAGAAGACCAAATGACAGAGAATAAAGAAGCTGAGCAAAAGAGAGACAAACAAATACTGGACCATGAGGAGAGAATTCGAGAGATAAGCGACACCATAAGACGACACAACATTAGAATAATTGGGATTCCAGAAGAAGAAGAAAGAGAGAGGGGAGCAGAAGGTATATTGGAGAGAATTATTGGAGAGAATTTCCCTAATATGGCAAAGGGAACAAACATCAAAATCCAGGAGATGCTAAGAACGCCCCTCAAAATCAATAAAAATAGGTCCACACCTCGTCACCTGATAGTAAAATTTACAAGTCTTAGCGACAAAGAGAAAATCCTGAAAGCAGCCCAGGAAAAGAAGTCTGTAACATACAAGGGTAAAAACATTAGATTGGCAGTGGACCTATCCACAGAGAACTGGCAGGCCAGAAAGAACTGACATGATATATTCAGAGCACTAAACGAGAAAAACAAGCAGCCAAGAATACTAGATCCAGCTAGGCTATCCTTGAAAATAAAAGGAGAGATAAAGAGCTTCCAGGACAAACAAAAGCTGAAAGAATTTGCAAACACCAAACCGGCTCTACAGGAAATATTGAAAGGAGTCCTTTAAGCAAAGAGAGACCCTAAAAGTAGTAGATCAGAAAGAAACAGAGACAATATACAGTAACAGTCACCTTACAGGCAATACAATGGCACTAAATTCATATCTCTCAGCAGTTACCCTGAATGTTAATGGGCTAAATGCCCCAATCCAAAGACACAGGGTATCAGAATGGATTAAAAAAAACAAAACCCATCAATATGCTGCCTACAAGAAACTCATTTTAGACCCGAAGACACCTCCAGATTTAAAGTGAGGGGATTGAAAACAATGTACCATGCTAATGGACATCAGAAGAAAGCTGGGGTGGCAATCCTTATATCAGATCAATTAGATTTTAAGCCAAAGACTATAATAAGGGATGAGGAAGGACACTATATCATACTCAAAGGGTCTGTCCAGCAAGAAGATCTAACAATCTTAAATATCTATGCCCCTAACATGGGAGCAGCCAACTATATAAACCAATTAATAACAAAATCAAAGAAATACAGGGACAGTAATACAATAATAGCAGGGGAGATTAACGCTCCCCTCACTGAAATGGACAGATCATCCAAGCAAAAGATCAACAAGGAAATAAAGGCCTTAAATGACACACTGGACCAGATGGACATCACAGATATCTTCAGAACATTCCATCCCAAAGCAACAGAATATACATTCTTCTCTAGTGCACATGGAACATTCTCCAGAATAGACCACATCCTGGGTCATAAATCAGGTCTCAATCGGTACCAAAAGATTGAGATCATTCCCTGCATATTTTCAGACCACAATGCTCTGAAGCTAGAACTCAATCACAAGAGGAAATTTGGAAAGAACGCAAATACATGGAGACTGAACAGCATCCTTCTAAAAAGTGAATGGGTCAACCAGGAAATTAAAGAAGAATTGAAAAAATTCATGGAAACAAATGATAATGAAAACACAACGGTTCAAAATCTGTGGGACACAACAAAGGCAGTCCTGAGAGGAAAATATATAGCAGTGCAAGCCTTTCTCAAGAAACAAGAAAGGTCTCAAATACACAACCTAACCCTACACCTAAAGGAGTTGGAGAAAGAACAACAAAGAAAGCCTAAACCCAGAAGGAGAAGAGAAATCATAAAGATCAGAGCAGAAATCAATGAAATAGAAACTAAAAAAACAATAGAACAAATCAAAGAAACTAGGAGCTGGTTCTTTGAAAGAATTAATAAGATTGACAAACCCCTGGCCAGACTTATCAAAAAGAAAAGAGAAAGGACGCAAATAAACAAAATCATGAATGAAAGAGGAGAGTTCACAACCAACACCAAAGAAATACAAACAATTATAAGAACATACTACGAGCAACTCTACACCAACAAATTTGACAACCCGGAAGAAATGGATACATTTCTAGAGACATATAAACTACCACAACTGAACCAGGAAGAAATAGAAAACCTGAACAGACCCATAACCAGTAAGGAGATTGAAACAGTCATCAAAAATCTCCAAACAAACAAAAGTCCAGGACCAGACGGCTTCCCAGGGGAATTCTACCAAACATTTAAAGAAGAATTAATTCCTATTCTCCTAAAACTGTGCCAAAAAATAGAAATGGAAGGAAAACTTCGAAACTCATTTTATGAGGCCAGCATCACCTTGATCCCAAAACCAGACAAGGATCCCACCAAAAAAGAGAATTACAGACCAACATCCTTGATGAACACAGATGCGAAAATTCTCACCAAAATACTGGCCAATAGGATCCAACAGTCCATTAAAAGGATTATTCACCACGACCAAGTGGGATTTATTCCAGGGCTGCTAGGTTGGTTCAACATCCGCAAATCCATCAATGTGATACAATACATTAATAAAAGAAAGAACAAGAACCATATGATACTCTCAATAGATGCTGAAAAATCATTTGACAAAGTGCAGCATCCCTTCCTGATTAAAACTCTTCAAGGTGTAGGGATAGAGGGCACACACCTCAATATTATCAAAGCCATCTATGAAAAACCCACCGCAAATATCATTCTCAATGGAGAAAAAGTGAAAGCTTTTCCGCTAAGGTCAGGAACACGGCAAGGATGTCCATTATCACCACTGCTGTTCAACGTAGTACTAGAAGTCCTAGCCTCAGCAATCAGACAACAAAAAGAAATTAAAGGCATCCAAATTGGCAAAGAAGAACTCAAACTATCACTCTTTGCAGATGATATGATACTATATGTGGAAAACCCAAAAGCCTCCACTCCAAAACTGCTAGAACTTGTACAGGAATTCAGTGAAGTGTCAGGATATAAAGTCAATGCACAGAAATCAGTTGCATTTCTTTACACTAACAACAAGACAGAAGAAAGAGAAATTGAGGAGTCAGTCCCATTTACAATTGTACCCAAAACCATAAGATACCTAGGAATAAATCTAACCAATGAGGCAAGGAATCAATACTCAGAAAACTATAAAGTACTCATGAAAGAAATTGAGGAAGACACAAAGAAATGGAAAAATGTTCCATGTCATGGATTGGAAAAACAAATATTGTGAAAATGTCTGTTCTACGTAAAGCAATCTACACATTTAATGCAATCCCTATCAAAATCCCATCCTTTTTTTTTTTCAAAGAAATAGAACAAATAATCCTAAAATTTATATGGAACCACAAAAGACCTCGAATAGCCAAAGGAATATTGAAAAAGAAAGCCAAAGTCGGTGGCATCACAATTCCAGACTTCAAGCTCTATTACAAAGCTGTCATCATCAAGACAGTATGGTACTGGCATAAAAACAGACATATAGAGCAATGGAACAGAATAGAGAGCCCAGAAATTGATCCTCAACTCTATGGTCAACTAATTTTCGACAAAGGAGGAAGGAATGTCCAATGGAAAAAAGACAGCCTCTTCAATGAATGGTGCTGGGAAAATTGGACAGCCACATGCAGAAAAATGAAATTGGACTATTTCCTTACACCACACACGAAAATAGACTCAAAATGGATGAAGGAACTCAATGTGAGAAAGGAATCCATCAAAATCCTTGAGGAGAACACAGGCAGCAACCTCTTTGACCTCAACCGCAGCAACTTCTACTAGGAACATCGCCAAAGGCAACAGAAGTAAGGGCAAAAATGAACTATTGGGATTTCATCAAGATCAAAAGCTTTTGCACAGCAAAGGAAACAGTTAACAAAACCAAAAGACAACTGACAGAATGGGAGAAGATATTTGCAAATGACATATCAGATAAAGGCTAGTATCCAAAATCTATAAAGAGCTTATCAAATTTAACACCCAGAGAACAAATAATCCAATCAAGAAATGGGCAGAGGACATGAACAGACATTTCTGCAAAGAAGACATCCAGATGGCCAACAGACACATGAAAAAATGCTCCACATCACTCGGCATCAGGGAAATACAAATCAAAACCACAATGAGATACCACCTCACACCAGTCAGAATGGCTAAAATTAACAAGTCAAGAATGACAGATGCTGGCGTGGATGTGGAGAGGGGGAACCCTCCTACACTGCTGGTGGGTATGCAAGCTGGTGCAACCACTCTGGAAAACAGTGTGTAGGTTCCTCAAAAAACTGATAATAGAGCTACTCTATGAACCAGTGATTGCAGTACTGGGTATATATCCTAAAGATACAAACGTGGTGCTCCAAGGGGGCATGTGCACCCAAATGTGTATAGTAGCAATGTCCACAATAGCCAAACTATGGAAAGAACCTAGATGTCCATCAACAGATGAATCGATAAAGAAGAAGTGGTATATATACACAATGGAATACTATGCAACCATCAAAAGAAATGAAATCTTGCCATTTGTGATGTCGTGGATGGAACTAGAGGGTATTATGCTTAGCGAAATAAGTCAACTGGAGAAGGACAACTATCATATGATCTCTGATACGAGGAAGTGGAGATGCAATGTGGGGGTTTGGGGGGAGGTAGGAAAAGAAAAAATGAAAGAAGATGGGATCGGGTGGGAGACAAACCATAAAAGACTCAATCTCAAAAAACAGACTGAGTGTTGCTGGGGGGTGGGCGGATGGGAGAGGGTGGTGGGGATATGGACCTTGGGGAGGGTATGGGCTATGATGAGTTCTGTGAAAGGTGTAAACCTGGCGATTCACAGACCTGTACCCCTGGGGATAAAAATACATTATATGTTTATTAAAATAAATAAATAAATTTTAAAAAAGTCCTTTCAAGTCAGTCTTGAAGACATAAAGTAATGGATGAAAGAGAATAGGAATAAAAATTTGCCAGAGATGGCAAATGAAAGTCTTTTGTAACTGCACCATGCCAAATATTCTCTAACACTTCTAGACTGCAAAAACAAAACAAAACAAAACAAACTACCAAGACAACAACAGAATGTTAGTTTTAGCTTTGGAAAATGAAAAATCTGAAGTGAGAGAAGCCCAAGATATCATCCTCCAACTGAGAAAAGAATGTTACTACTTCACATGTCAGCTACATGCATTGAAAGAAAAACTTCACACCAAACAGAAGAAACTGTTCAAAACTAGAAATTATGTCCCTCTGGAATGGACTCCAATAGTGACAACAACCCTGGGCATTTATTTGTAAGGATATACCACAAGTTCCTCTTTAGGAAGCTCAATTTCCAGGACAAAGAGAATCATTCCAAATAGAAGAGCAAACACCTATTTTTCAAGATAGACTGGGATTTGATTTAGATTCAGATGAAGATAAATCTGTTGATAATGTCTTACCTAGAACTTTTTCTGTCCTTCAAAGTTTAAAGAAACGTTTTAACAATCTATGTCAGTTCAATACCTTGGATGATTTTAAAGTCAGTCATTTCTCAGTGCAGCCTTTTGAATCTGAAATAATTAGATGTGTAGACCCACTAGTAAACAAGAACATACCTGAAAACAGAACAAAGTGTCAATGAAGTAAGGATCAAATTAACTTATCACCACTGTTGATTGTCTCAGGAAGACCTATTAAAACAAAAGAAAACATTTTAGAATATAAGTTTGAACAAACTAAAAGTAAGCATAGAGGTGCAGAAGGAAGAAAAGGAGACTGGAAAGCTAATAGAAAGAGAAAATAAAAATCTGTATCAAAGTATAGTGGAGCAAATGTAAAAATTAAAAAAAAAACTTTCAAAAAAAAAAAGTTGGATGAATCTGTCACTTCCAGTGACGTTTACAATTTTAATTTGAAAGATGGTATTCATCTCACTCCTTTCTGACAAAAAAAAAAAGCAATGATTCTAACAGAAAAGAAAACAACAATGAATTCGAAGTGAGTATCTGTGAATCAAGTGGTTCAAGAGATTATTCCTATGACCTCTATTTGCCCAGTTGCAAGTACAGTCTTGAATCAGATAGGAGTACAGTTGCCACATCTCAACCTAAAAACGCACTAAAATATAGGGATGAAAAAGAGATGGAAGATTCTAAGCTTACATAAACTCCTATCAGTGCACTACCTAAAACTAATCGCTCACCTCATTTTAGCCTGAAGGATATCACCAATGTCTCCTTGCATCCTATAGTGAAAATCAGAAAAATTCTCTTTCTCCAAAAAAGAAAACTCAGCAGTGTCTCTGTCTAAGTGCAGGTGGGCAGTCAGTATGAATTATAAGGAACCCACACCCACTCAAAACTTACAGATTTGTGTTTCTTGAATTCTCTGATTTTCAAACAGAAAATGGATTCCAGATGCTGTTCTAAAAGTAAAAATATATGAAGCAAATACAGTGAAGTGTTTGTTGGATGCTGTTTAAATTCGTCCTACAATAGCTCCTATCTCTCCAAGAGAGAATCTCTAAGATAGTACACAACAGGGTTGGACTGTTGTCATGGAATATTCTTTGAACTATAGATCACAAAAATTTCTTCAAAACCATACTTCAAATGTGATAATTTTTTATACCATTAATAAATTTCATTTATTTTTCCTTTAAATATAAATAACAGGACCTAAACTCTCTTTCTTAAACTGCCCCAAAACTCTTAATTTTACTCAGAATTTATCTTCTACAAAAGTTTTTAGAAATGAATAATCAAATTAAGATGTTTTAATTACAAGCTTTTGGTGTCTTTATTTCTTCTGTAAGTGGAAAAATGCTAGAATGAATGATTTTTGGATACAGGCCAAGGATCTTTTGAAACTCTTTGTATAATATTGGAATAAATAAATCCTTGATATGCACAGTAGGGTATACCTTAAATTGTTTGTGGATCCCTTATACCACTGTTCTATTTAAAATTTCAAGTAAAATGTGAGATCATTATTAAAGAATTAATGGTTGCTTAGGCTCAGGGAATAGGTAAGTGAATATCAAGCTCTATGTGTACATTGTTTAGTGATACTTCAGCAAAATCACAAATTGTTACACCTTGGACTTTCAAGATAGTTCCCTAATTAGTGGTTACCATGCTGGGGTCAATGCAGATATAGAACATTTCCCTCACCACAGAAATCTCTCTGTTGGGTGATTACAAATTAGGTGTCTTTATACTTTTAATATTTCTGTATTCTTGCTGCAGCATTTATCCATAGACTGTTAAGAATCGTTTTATATTTTAACAATTTACATGAATATTATATTGTAATTTTTTCTTGCAACAGACTTTTAATTAACCATTGTTTTTGAGATTTATCCATGTTGGCAGATGTAGATTATTTTCATCATTGTACAGTATTTTATTATATAAATAACTTGTACTTATTCTTTTGAGAGATAAATAAACGAAATTTTGTTAGGGATTGCACTGAATGTGTTAATTACTTTTGGTGGTATGGAAATTTTAACAAAATTAATTTTTCCAATCCGCAAACATGGAATACCTTCCTATTCATTTGTGTCTTTTATTTCTTTCATTAATGTCTTGTTTTCAATATGCAGGTCTTTTACCACCTTCATTGAATTTATTTTTAGGTTCATTCTTGTTTATGCAATTATAAATGAGGTTGTTTTATCAATTTCTCTTTTGATAGCTCATTATTAGATGTTTGCATATTTATTTTATACCTTGAAACTTCATTAAATTCAATTACTAATTGAAACAGTTCTTTTAATTTTTTGTGGAGTCTTTAGAGTCTTTAGAGACACATTTTTACACAAAAATCTATTGGATACAGCAAAAGCAGTTCTAGAGTGAAGTTCATAGTGATACGGGTCTAACTTTAGATACAAGAAAAATGTGCAATGAGTTATCTAGCCCTAGACCAAAGGGAACTAGAAAAAAGAACAAACAAAACCTAAAGTTAGTAGAAGGAAGAAAACAACAAAGATGGGTTGGGTTAAATAGGTGATGGAATTTAGGAGTGCACCTGTGATGAGCACTAGATGATATATGCAATTTTTGAACCACTATATTGTATATGTGAAACTAATATAACATTGCATGTTAACTCACTGGAATTAAAATAAAAACTTTAAAAATTAAATAAGAGTATAGCTAAAAAAATTATTAAGTGTTATATTCTCTTGTTGTATTAATACCTTTATCATTATATGATCTCCATCTTTGTCTTTAATTACAGTCTTTTGTCTACTTTGTCCTATGTAATTATTGATACTCCAGCTTTCTTTTGATTTCCATTTGCATAAAGTTTTCTTTCATCCCTTATCTTTTCAGTCTGTGTGCCTTATATCTGAAGTGAGTCTCTTGCAGACAACATATAAATGGAATTTGGTTTTTATTGTTTGTTTTTTAAAAGACTTTACTTATTTATTTGTTTTTTGTGTTTATTTGTTTATTTATTTATTTATTAAGAGGCCGTGTGAGTGGGAAGGAACAGAGGGAGAGAGACAGGCAGACTCTGTGCTGAGTGTGGAACCCAACACCAGGCTCCATTCCATGATTCTGAGATCATAACTTGAGTCAAGCTTAACTGACTGAATCAAGAGTCAGATCTTACCTGACTGAACCACTCAGGTGCCTGTTTTCTTTTTTTAATCAATCCAGCAATTCTGTGTCATTTGATGGATGGATTTAATCCATTTACATTGAGTTATTAGTGAGAGGCATGTACTTATTACCAGTCTGTTACTTGTTTTCTGTTTTTTTTTTCTCATTTATGTCCATTTCTTTTTCCCTCTCTTCCTCTCTTCTCTTGTGATGTGATGACATTGTTCAGTTTTATTTTTGTATTCCTTTCTCATTATCTTTTGTGTAACTACTATAGGTTTTGCTTTGAGTTTACCAAGAGGCTCATGTATAACATCATATATATACGAGTAGATATTAAGTTGACAACAACTAAAATTTAAGTGCATTTAACATGCCACATTTTTACTTTCCCTTGTGTTTTAGGTTTCTCTTGTCACATTTTACATTTTTGTGTGTGTATTCTTTAACTAATTACTATAGTTATACTTATCTTTATTACTTTTGTATTTTTACTTTCATAAGGCTTTATAAGTGATTAATCCACTATGCTTAATATATGTTTTTCCTGTATCAGTAAGATTTATATTTTTATAGATTTTCTTTTTACTATTTAATGCTTTTTCTTTTCAGCTTAAAGAAGTCCCTTTAACATTTATTTTAAATCTTGATTAATGGTGATGAGCACCTTTAGCTTTTGGTTGTCTGGGAAATTCTCTCTCTTTCAATTATGAATGATAGCTTCACTAGATGGAGTAATCTGTGATGGATTTTTTTTTCCTTTCAACACTTTGAATTTATCATGTCCCTCTTTTCTGTTCCATTTCTGTTGAAAAATCTGCTGAAATTCTTATGAGGGTTCCCTTGTGTGTAACAAATTGTTTTCTTCTTTCTACATTTGAGATTTACTCTTCAATATTTGAGATTTTAATTATAATGTGACATCAGGTGGATGAGTTTGGATTTATGTCACTTGGAAATCTCTGAAATTCCTGGATCTGGACTTTTTTTTTTTTCCTTTCCCAGGATAGAGAACTTTTCAGTCATTATTTCTTCAAATTAAATTTTTTCCCTTTCTTTCTCTCTTCTTTTGTTACTGCTATAATGCAAATATTGATCTACTTGATGTTGGCTCATAGGTCCCTTAAGGTATCTTCACTTTTTTACATTCTTTTCTTGCAGCTTCTCTGTTTGGGTGAGTTCCATGGTCCTGTCTTCTAGCTCATTGATCTTTTATTTTGTTTTATCTAGTCTGGTGTTGAACTCCAGTGTATATTTCAGTTCAGTTATTGTAGGCTCTAGTTCTGTGACTTCTGTTTGGTATTTTTTAATATTTTCTATCTCTTCGTTAAAGTTTTTACTGCACTTACCCCTCTTCTCCTATTTTGATGGGCATTTTTTTGTGACCATTAATTTGAACTCTTTGTAAGGTAAATTACTTATCTCTGTTTCATTATGTTTTTTTCCTCAGGTGTTTTTTTTTTTCATGCTTTTTCATCTGGAACACATTCCTCTGTTTGTTTATTTTTGTTTCTGTATTTTTTTTCTGTATGTTAAGTGAAACATCTACCTCTCCAACTTTGTGTGCAAGTTATGAAGCTTGTCACTTAACACTGTTCTAACTCTTGATTGTCTATAACACCTTTTTGTTTGTGTAAGAAGTCCGATTTATTCTTCATAGTTTCCAGGTATTGAGGGTAGGCCAAGACCTCTCAGTGATCAAGTGATCTCAGTCAGCTCCTAGTTTGAGGATGACTGAGAGCCATCATGCTGCAGTTCATAAAGTATGCAAATATTTAATATCCTCTGGGTGAACTGTAGCCACAAACCCTACTGCTCTTTAGACCAGGTAATCTACAGCTATCTCCTAGGCAAGAGTTATAAAATTTGAGGTTGCATTTGAATGTATATGCTCCTTTCTGGAAGATACTGGTGAGCTGTACTGAGGCCTACATAGAACCCCAAATTTTTCCACGGTCCACATTCCTGGAGAGCGCCTAACATCGTCTCTATATGTGTGGTGAACCTAAAGCCTACTCCTCAGACTACAGGACAAATAAATGGGTCTTTTTCATAAGAAGACTATAAATGTGTTTTTGTTTGCTTTCTTTGTCATTACCTGGGAGTGATAGACTGGTTAGAATTATCTCTGCAATTGTCACATTCCCAAGGGGCTCAGGTATGCAAGCCATCTTGGCTACCAGAGCTAAGTGATAAAACAGAGTCCACTCTGTGATCTGCATTTTCCTGCTGGCTCTAGTAAGTTAATTGGAGAGTTCAAGGGCAAGTCATGCCTACTGGTCTTATCAAGGCCTCAGGAGAGTTCATGTATATCCGCCAATTTTGGGAGGGCAGGGGGAGAACATAGGATAGGAACCATGTGCACCTTCCATTTTTGGAAGGGCACCTAGAGAGTACATAAACTGTGAGGGTCTGCTGACATTGACAGGGCAGCTGGAGAGCACAGGGGTAGATCATGCCCACCAGCATTAGCAGGGCAGAGGGAGACTGCAAGAACTGTGATAATTTGATTTTTATCTTTCATTTTATTAATATCTATCACATTTATTAATTGGTGTATGTTGAGCCATCCTCTCATCCCATGTATGAATCCCATTTGATCAACATGTATGATACTTGTGCTGTAGAATTCAGTTTCCCAGTATTTTGTTGGCAATTATTGCATCTATATCATCAGGTATATATTATCATATAGATTTTTTCCCTGTATTGTCTTTTTTAAAAGATTTTATGTATTCATTTGAGAGAGAGAGAGAGTGAGTGAGAGAGAGAGCACACAAGCAGGGGCTCAGGGAGAGGGAGAAGCAGACTCCTCTACTGACCAGGGCGCCCAGCGTGAGGCTCAATCCCAGGACCCTGGCATCATTACCTGAGCTGAAGGCAGACACTTAACCAACTAACCCACCCAGGCACCCCTCCTTGTATTTTCTTATCTGGCTTTGGTATCAGGGTAGTACTGGCCTCAAAAAATAAGTTTAGAGGTGTTCTCTCCTCTTCATTATTTTGAAAGCATTTAAGAAGAATTAACATTACCTTCTTTGTAATAGATCAATTAACCATATAGTCATGGTTTTGTTTCTCGGCTCTTTATTTTGTTCTATTAATCTACGTGTCTATGTTTGGTCCTGTGCCATGCTTTTTTAAAAATTTTATTTTATTTTTTCAGTGTTCCAAGATTCATTGTTTATGTACCACACCCAGTGCTCCATGCAATCTGTGCCCTCCTTAATACCCACTACCAGGTCTCCCAACCCTCCACCTCCCTCCCCTCCAAAACCATCAGTTTGTTTCTCAAAGTCCACAGTCTCTCATGGTTCATCTCCCCCTCCGTTTTCCCCCAACTCACTTCTCCTCTCCTTCACTCAATGTCCTCCATGTTATTCCTTATGCTCCACAAGTAAATGATACCATATGATGATTGACACCCTCTGCTTGACTTACTTCACTCAGCATACTCTCCTCCAGTCCCATTCATGTTGATACAAAAGTTGGGTATTTGTCCTTTCTTTTTAAAAAAATATTTTTAATTCCAGTATTTAATTTAATTCCAGTAAATTTAATTCCAGTATAATTGCAGACAGTGTCATGTTAGTTTCAGGAGTACAATATATTGATTCAGCAATTCTATACTTTACTCAGTGCTCATCATGACAAGTGTACTCTTAATCTTCTTCACCTATTTCACCCATCCTCCCAACCCACTTTCACTTAGTAGCCATCAGTTTGTTCTAAATAATTATGAGTCTGTTTTTTGGTTTGTCTCTTACTTTGTTCATTTGTTTTGTTTTTAAATTCTGCATATGAGTGAAATCATATGATATTTGTCTTTCTCTGACTTATTTCACTTGGCATTTTAGTCTCTCTCTCTATCATGTTGTTGCAAAAGGCAAGATTTCATTATTTTATATGGCTCAGTAATATTCCATTATATATATTATATATATAATGCTAACACACACACACACACATAAATATATATAAACATCTTCCTTATCCATTCATCTATCAACGTACACTTGAGATGCTATCATAATTTGGCTACAGTAAATAATGTTGTAATAAACACAAGGGTGCATATAACCCTTTGAATGTATGTGTGTGTGTGTGTGTGTATGTGTATGTGTTTTGTTTTTGTTTTTAATATTTATTTAAATATTATTAAATAATATTATTTAATAAATACCCAGTAGTGTGATTACTGGATCATAGGGTACATGTTTTTCTAACTTTTTGGGGAAATTCTACAGTTTTCCACAGTGGCTGCACCAGTTTGCCTTCCCACCAACAGTGCAAGGGGGATCATTTTTCTCCAAATCCTCACCAACACTTGTTGTTTCTTCTGGTTTTGATTTTAAGCATTCTGATGATTGTGAGATATGTCTATTGTGGATTTGATTTTGATATGTATTTCTCTGATGCTGAGTAATGTTGAAAATTTCTTCATGTATCTGTTGGCCTTCTGGATGTCTTCTTTGGAGAAATGACTGCTTATGTCTTCTGCCCATTTTTAAATTGGATTATCTGTTTTTTAAGTATCGAGTTTTATAAGTTCTTTATATATTTTGGATACTAAGCTACTATTAAATGTGTCATTTACAAATATCTTCTTCCATTTGGCAGGCTGTCTTTTAGCTTTATTGATTATTTTCTTTGTTATGCAGAAACAATTTATTTTTGTGTAGTCCCAATAGTTTATTTTTGCTTTGGTTTCCTTCACCTCAGGAGACATATCTAAAAAACTGTTACTATAACCAATCTCAGAGAAAGTACTGTGTGTCCTTTCTTCTAGGATTTTTTGTGGTTTCAGCTCTCACACTTAGGTCTTTAATCCATTGAATTTGTTTATGTGTTTAGTATAAGAAAGTGGTCCAGTTTCATTCTTTTGCATGAAGATGTCCAGTTTTTCCAACACCATTTGTTGAAGAGACAATCTTTTCTCCATTGAGTATTTTTCCTTCCTTAGTCAAAGATTAATTTGGCATGTGATTTTAGGTTTATTTTTGGGTTTTTTATTATGTTCCATTTTATCTATGTGTCTTTTTTTGTGTCAGTACCATATTGTTTTGATTACTACAATTTTGTAGTATAACTTGAAATCTGGAATTGTGATACCTCCTGTTTTGCTTTTATTTTGCAGGATTGCTTTGACTATTTGGGGGTCTATTGTGATTCCATGAAACTTTAGGATTGTTTGTTCTAGTCTTGTTAAAAATGTTGCTGGTATTTTGAAAGAAATTGCATTAAATGTGTAGATTGCTTTGGGTGGTATGTGCATTTAAAAAATATTTGTTCTTCCATTCCATGAGCATTGAATTATCTTTCCATTTGCTTCTTTCCCCAGTGTTTTATAATTTTCAGAGCATAAGATTTTCACCTCATTGCTTAAACTTATTCCTAGGTATTTTATTTTTTTGGTGCAGTTTTAAAAGGGAATATTTTCTTAGTTTTTGTCCTTCATTATTACTGTAAAGAAAATGCAATCAATTTTCCCTTTTTAGGATGATATGAACTGTGGATTTTCTTTTTTTTAAGATTTTATTTATTTATTTGACAGAGATCACAAGTAGGCAGAGAGGCAGGCAGAGAGAGAGAGGAGGAAGCAGACTACCTGCCAAGCAGAGAGCCCAATGTGGGACTTGATCCCAGGACTCTGAGATCGTGACCTGAGCCGAAGGCAGAGGCTTAACCCACTGAGCCACCCAGGTGCCCGAGCTGTGGGTTTTCATATATGGTCTTATTATGGCGAATACATTCCCTATAGAACTACTTTATTGAAAGACTTTTATCATGAATGAATATTGACCTTTGCTTTTTCTGCTTCTATTAAAATAATCATATGTTTTCTATCCTTTCTTTTACTAATGTTATTGATTTACAAATATTGAACCACACTTGCAATGCAGAAATAGATCCGACATGATCGTGGTGAATGATTTTTTAAAAATGTAATGTGTTAAATTTGGTAGAATTTCATTTGGAATTTCTGCATACATGTTCATCAGAGATATTGGCTTGTAGTTCTCTTTTTTAGTGGAATCTTTATCTGGTTTTGGTATCAAGGTAATGCTGGCCTCGTAGAATGAATTTGGGAATTTTCCTTCCATTTCCTTCTTTTTCTTTCCTTTTTTTTGGAATAGATTGAGAATATGTATTAAGTCTTCTTTAAATGTTTGGTAGAATTCATGTGTGAAACATTCTGGCCCTGGACTTCTGTTTCAAGGAAGTTTTTTCAATTACTGATTTAATTTTCCTGCTAGTTATTGGTCTGTTCAAGTTTTCTATTTCTTCTTATTTCACTTTTGTAATTTATGTTTGTAGCAATTTATCCATTTCTTCCAGGCTGTCCAATTTGTTGGCATATAGTTTGTCCTAATATTCTCTTGTAATTGTACTTTTATGATGCTGGTTGTTATTTCTCCTCTTTCATTTGTGACTTTATTTGGGTCCTTTCTCTTTTCTTTTTGATGAGTCTGGTGAGAGCTTTACCAATTTTACTAATTTTCAAAGATCCAGCTCCTTATTTCATTGATATTTTCTGGGTTTTTGTTTGTTTGTTTGTTTCTATATAATTTCCTTCTGTTTAATCTTCCATATTTCCTTCCTTCTGCTGGCATTAGGCTTTGTTTGTTGTTATTTTTCTAGCTCTTTAAGTGTAAGGTTAGGTTGTTTAATTGAGAATATTCATGTTTGTTGACATAGGTCTGTATTGCTAGGACCACATTTGCTGCATCCCAATGGTTTCAAACCATATATGAAAAAGCCCACAGGTAATATCATCCTGAATAGAGAAAAAGTGAGAGCATTCCTCAGTAGTCAGGAACAAGTTAGGGATTCCAATCTTGTCACTATTATTTTAACATTGAACTGGAAGTTGAAACCCCAGCAATTACACAACAAAAAGAAATAAAAATCATCAAAATCAACAAGAAAGAAGTAAAATTTCCACTATATGAAAATAACACGATATTCTATGTAGAAACCTTAAGGAGTCCATCAAAAAACTGGTAGAACTGATACATGAACTGAATAAAGTCACAGGATACAAAATCAGTGTACAGAAATCTGTTGTATTTCTATACACCAGTAATGAGGCAACAGAAAAATAAATCAAGGAATAAATCCAATTTACAATTAGAGCAAAACCCATAATATACCTAACCAAAGGTGGTAAAATACCTGTACTCTGAAAGCTATAAAATTCTGATGAAAGAAATTGAAGATGACACAAAGAAATTGGAAAACATTCCATACTCAGGTGTTAGAGGAACAAATGTTGTTTAAGTGTCCATACTACCCAAAGCAATCTACATATTTAATGCAATCCTTATCAAAAGACCAACAGCATTTTTCACAGAACTAGAACAAACAACCTTAAAATTTGCATGGAACCACAAAAGACCCCCCCCAAAAGGCAAAGCGGCATTGAAAAAGAAAAGCAAAGATAGAAGCATCACAATTCCTGACTTCAAGTTACATTAAAAAGCTGTAGTGATCAAGACAGTATGGTACTGGCACAAAAATAGACATGGAGATTAATGGAACAGAATAGAAAAACCAGAAATGAAAGCACAACTGTATAGTCAACTAATCTTTAACAAAGCAGGAAAGAATATCTGAATGGATAAAGACAGTCTCTTAAATGATTAGTGTTAGGAAAACTGGACAGCAGCATGCACAAGAATGAAACTTAACCACTTTTAAAAAAAAAAGATTTTATTTATTTGACAAAGAGAAAAAGAGCAAGCACAAGCTGGGGGAGCAGCAGGCAGAGGAAGAGCCCAATGCAAGGCTCGATCCCAGGACCCTGGGATTATGACCTGAGCCAAAGACAGACATTTAATTGACTGAGCCACCCAGGTGCCTCATGCTGAATGATTTTTTTTAATGTATTGTTGGATTCAGTTTATTCATGTTTTGTTGAGGATTCTTTTCATCTATTCTTATCGGAGATATTGGTCTGTATTTCTCTTTCATTGTATATTTAGCTGATTTTGGTATCAGAATAATGATGGTCTCATAGAATATACATTTGGAAGCTTTCCTTCCCCTTCTACTTTTTTGGATGAGTTTGAGAAGAATAAGTATTAACTCTTCTTTAAATGTTTGGTAGAATTAACCTGTGAAGGCATCTGGTCCTGGAGTTTATTTGTTGGGAATTTTTGATTACTGATTCAAGTTCATTCTTGGTAATTGATTTGTTCAAATTTTCTGTTTATTCCTGATTCACTTTGGGGAGTTTATTTGATTCTAGGAAGTTATCTCTTTCTTCCAGTTTGTCCAATTTGTAGGCATATAATTTTTCATAATATTCTCCTGTATTCCTTTTATTTCTGTGGTGTCAGTTTTAAATTTCTCCTTCACTTCTGATTTTTTTGAGCCTCCTCTCCCCAAAGTCTGCTCAAGGTTTGTCAATTTTGTTGATCATTTCAAAGAACATACTTCTGGTTTCAGTGATCTTTTCTATTGTGTTTTTTTAAAATTAGTATATCATTATTTCTGCTCTTTTTTTTTATTTCCTTCCCTCTTTTTTTTTTTTTTTGGTTGTTGTTTTTTCTCTTTTTCTAGGTCCTTTAGGTGTAAGGTTAGGTTGTTTATGAGATTTTTCTTGTATCTTCAGGTAGGCCTGTATTGCTATAATCTCTCTCATTTTTTTGTCTTCTCCAAATTTTTATTTAAATTCCAGTTAGCTAACATAAAGTGTAATATTAATACCAGGTGTAGAATTTAGTGATTCAACAAGTACACACAACACCCAGTACTCATCATAAGCGCCCCCTGCTATACCCATCACCGATTTAACTTATCCCCCATCCACCTCCTCTCCAGTAACCATCAGTTTGTTCTCTATATTTAAGAATCTGTTTCTTGGGCGCCAAGGTGGCTCAGTCTGTTAAGCGGCTGCCTTCAGCTCAGGTCATGATCCTAGGGTCCTGAGATTGCGCCCTGCATTGGGCTCCCTGCTCCGCAGAGAGCCTGTTTCTCCCTCTCCCTCTCCCTCTGCCTGCTGCTCTGCCTATTTGTGCTCTCTCTCTATCTCTCTAATACAATAAAATATTTTAAAAAAGGAGTCTGTTTCTTAGTTGGCTGCTCTTTCGCCATCCCCATGTTCATTTGTTTTATCTCTTAAATTCCATGTATGAGTGAAATCATATGGTATTTGTCTTTCTCTGACTGACTTATTTCATTTACCATAATATCTCTAGCTCTATCCATGTCATTGCAAATGGCAAGTCTTCATTCTTTTTATGGCCTAGTACAGTCTATTGCATATATATCATTTCTTCTTTATCCATTCATCAGTCCATGGACACTGGGCTCTTTCTATAATCTTATTATTATTGATAATGCTGCTATAGACATCAGGGTGCATGTATCCCTTTGAATCAGTATTTTTGTATCCTTTGGATAAACATGTAGCAGTGCAATTTCTGGGTCATAAGGTGGTTCTAATTTCAACTCCATACTGTTTTCCATAGTGACTGCACCAGTTTGCATTCCCATCAATAGTGTGAGAGGATTCCCCTTTCTCTGCATCCTCACCAACAACTGTTGTTTCTTGTGTCATTCATTTTAGAAATTCTGCCTAGTGTGAGGTGATGTCTCATTATAGTTTCAATTTGTATTTCCTTGATGATGAGTGATGTTGAACATCTTTTCATGTGTCTGTTGGCCATCTCTGTGTCTTCTATGGAAAAATATCTATTCAAGTCTTCTGCCCATTTTTTAACTGAATTATTTTTTGTTAAGGGTTCACTTTTAAAAGTGCTTTATAGATTTTTGACACTAAGCCTTTATCAGATATGTCATTTGAAGATTGCTTTTCAGTTTTGTGGATTTTTTCTTCAGTGTCCAGATTTCATTGTGTTGGAATCCCAATAGTTCATTTTTGTTTTTGTTTCTGTGCCTCTAGAGATGTATCTAGTAAGAAGTTGCTTCAGTTAATGTCAAAGAGATTGCTGCTCATGTTTTCCTGTAGAAATTTGATGGTTTCATGTCTCACATTTTGTTCTTTCATCCATTTTGAATTATTTTTGTGTATGATATAAGAAAGTCATCCAGTTTCATTCTTCTGTATGTGGCTGTCCAGTTTACCAAATACCATTTGTTAAAGAGACTGTGTTTTTTTCCACTGGATATTCTTTCCTGCTTTGTTGAAGATTAGTGGAACATGTAATTGTGTGGGTTTATTTCTGGGTTTCCTATTCTGTTCCATTCATCTATGTATCTTTCTTTGTGCCAGTACCCTACTACCTTGATCATTGCAGCTTTGTAATATAACTTGAAGTCCAGAATTGTGATGTCTTCAGCTTTGTTTTTCTTTTTCAGGATTAATTTTGCTATTATGAGTCTTTTGTGGTTCCATGTAAATTTTAGGGTGGTTTATTATAGTTCTGTGGAAAAATGCTGGTGGTATTTTGATAAGGATTGCATTAAATGTGAAGATTTCTTTGTGTAATATAATCATTTGCACAATCTTTGGACTCCCAGTACTATGCTAAATAATAGTGATGAGAGTGGACTTCCCTTTTCGCTCCATCCCTACTTTGTTGAGGATTTTTTAATCATGAATGGATGTTGTACTTTATCAAATGCTTTTTCTGCATCTATTGAATGGATCACATGGTTCATATCCTCTCTTTTTATAAATATGGTGTATCATGTTGATTGATTTGTGAATATTGAACCACACTTGCAATCCAGGAACTAATCCAACTTGATCATGGTAAATGATTCTTTTAAAGTATTTTTGGGTTTGATTTTTTTTTTTGTATCATGTTGAGAATTTTTGCGTTCATATCTAGCAACAATATTGGACTATAGTTCTCCTTTTTATTGGAGTCTTTGATTTTGAAATCAGGGTAATGCTGGCCTTATGGAATGAATTTGGAATTTTTCCTTCCATTTCCTTTTTTTTTTTTAATTTGAGAGGAATAAGTATTAAGTCTTCGTTAAATGTTTGGTAGAATCCATGTATGAAGCATTCTGGCCTGGACATTTGTTGGGAGATTTTTGTTTGCTGATTCAATTTCTTTGGTTGTTATCAGTCTGTTCAAATTTTCTATTTCTTCCTGTTTCACTCTGATAGTTTATAAATTTTTAGGAATTTATCATTTTTTCTAGGTTCTCCTGTTTGTTGGCATATAATTTTCATCATATTCTCTTATAATTGTATGTATTTCTGAGGTGTTGATTGCTATTTCTCTTCTCTGTGATTTTATATATTTTGGTCCTTTTTTTTTTTTGTAGATAAGTCTGGCTAAGGGGTTATAATTTTTTTTCAAAGATCCAGCTCCTGATTTCACTGATTTTTCTTTCTTTTTTTTTAAAGATTTTATTTATTTATTTGACAGAGAGTTCACAAGTAGGCAGAGAGGCAGGCAGAGAGAGAGGAGGAAGCAGGCTCCCCGCCGAGCAGAGAGCCCGATGTGGGGCTCGATCCCAGGACCCTGGGATCATGACCCGAGCCGAAGGCAGAGGCTTTAACCCACTGAGCCACCCAGGTGCCCCGATTTTTCTATTTTTTAAATTTTTATATCCTTTATTTCTACTCTTATTTTTTTTTTCATTTCCCTTTATGTACTGGCTTCAGTCCTTTTTTGTTGTTCTTTTCCTAGTGCTTTTGGGTGTTGTTTTTTTTTTTTAAGATTTTATTTATTTATTTGACACAGAGAGAGAGTGCACAAGTAGGCAGAGCAGCAGGCAGAAGAGAGGGAGAAGCAGGCTCTCTGCTGAGCAAGGATCCCAATGTAGGGCTTGATCCCAGGACCTTAGGATCATGACCTGAGCTGAAGGCAGACGCTTAACAGACTGAGCCACCCAGGTGTCCCAGGTTTTGTTATTTTTTTATATGAAATTTTTCTTGCTTGTTGAATTAAGCTTGTATTTCTGTATACTTCCCTCTTATCACAGCTTTTGCCAAATGCCAAATGTTTTGGATCATTGTGGTTTCATTTTCATTCGTTTTATGAATTTTTTATTTCTTCTTTGATTTCCTGGTTGACCCACTCATTCTTTAGTAACATGTTTAACCTCAATGATTTGAGGGGTTTCCAATTTTTTTTTTTGTGGTGTACTTCAAGTTTCATTGTGTTCTTGTGAGTAAATATGCATGATATGATCTCATTCTTTTGTGCTTTTTGAGGCCTGATTTGTGACCTCGTATGTGATCTATTGGAGAATGTCCCATGTGCACTTGAAAAGAATGTGTATTCTGCTGCTTTGGGGTGAAATATTCTGAATATGTCTGTTAAGCTCATCTGGACCAGAGTGTCATTCCACTTTTTCCGTGTTGATTTTCAGCTTAGATAATGTGTCCATTTATGAAAGCGTAGATAATGTGTCCAGTGATGTGTTCAAGTCCCCAACTATTACTGTAATATTATCAATGAGTTCACTTATGTTTCTTATTGTTTTATATATTTGGTTGCTACCATGTTGGGGGCATAAATACATGCAATTGTTAGATATTCTTGTTGGATATTCCCTTTTATGATGATATAGATCCCTTTTTTATTTCTTATTGTGCAGTCTTTGTTTTAAAATCTAATTTGTTTTGGGATACCTGGCTTGGTCTGTCCATAGAGCATGCAACTCTTGATCTCAAGATCGTGAGTTCAAGTCCCATGTTGTGTGTGGAGCCTACTTAAGAAACAAAACTGGGTTTCTTTTGACTTCCATTTGCATTATAAGTGTTTCTCCATCCCCTGCGTTTCTATATGCAGGTGTCTTTAGGTGTACAATGGGTCTCTTTTAGGCAGAATATAGATGGGTCTTATTTCTTAATTTAGTTTGACACCCTATGTCATTTCATTAGAGTATTTAATCCTTTTACACTCAAAATAATTATTGATTGATATGTATTTGTTGCCATTTTATTACTTGTTTTGCCATTGTTTCTGGAGATTTTCTCTGATTCTTTCTTGTCTTTGTCACTTCGGTCTTTCCTTCCCACTCAAAGAGTCTTCATTTAATATTTCTTGCAGTGTTGGTTTAGTGGTCACAAACTCCTTTAGATTTTGTTTGTTTGGGAAACTATCTCTCCTTCTATTCTGATTGATAGATAGCTTTGCTAGGTAGAGTATTCTTGGCTGCAGATTGTTCCCATTCAGTACTTTCAATATATCATGCCACTTGTTCTGGCTTGCCAAGATTCTGTGGAAACCTGTGCAGCTAGCTTTATGATTCTTCCCTTATAAGTTAGGGTCTTCTTCAACTGCTTTTAGGATTTTCTCTTTATCAGTATATTTTGCAAAATTAACTACAATATGTCTTGGTATTGGCTTGTTTTTGTTGATTTCAATGGGAATTCTCTGTGCCTCCTGGACCTGGATGTCTATTTCCATCCTCAGATTAGGGAGGTTTTCAGCAATTATTTCTTCAATTGAACCTTACGTCTTCTCTTGTCTTCATCTGGAACTCCTATGATATGAATATTATTATGTTCCATGAAGTCAATGAGTTGCCTACGTCTATTTTCATGATCCATAATTCTCTATTTTGTTCAGCTTCATTATTTTCCATTATTCTATCTTCTACATCATTTATTCATTCCTGTGTTTTTTACATTCTTGTGGTAATTACTTCTACCTGTTTTGAATCTGTTATTGTATTGCTTATTTTTGTATTGCTCATTTTTGTATTGTATTGCTCATGATTGTTTTTTAGTTATTTTGTCTCTCTGGTAAGGGTCTCCCTATGTCTTCTATACTTTTCTCAAGCCCAACAATTATTCTTATGATTATTGTTTTAAGTCTCTATCAGGTATATTAATTATATCTGTTTTGATTAGATCTCTGGCTGTGACCTTTTATTGTTCTTTATTTTGGGATTAATTCCTCCACTTGACATTTTGTCTGAGTCTCGGTCTTCTTCTGTGTATAATCAAAGTCGTTATATTTGTTGTTTCTGAGAGAGAGGCTTTACAAAGAACATTTCATATAGTGTCCAGAGCTTAGCTCTTCAGGGACTGTCTCTGGTGTGTGTTGCACGTATTCTGCTGCTGTGTTTTTCTGGCTTATCCTTCAGGCCATTCATCTGCAGAAGCTCTCCTTGTCTGCAGTGGGGAGTGTTTGGACCTTGGCCAGAGTGTGGGGAGTTTTAACTAGGTGTGTTCTGGTCTGTTTGTTAAATGAGACCTGATGCCACGCTGGGAGTGAGGCAAGCATGACTAGAAAGTGCAGTTCTACCTGAATGTGGTGGGTCAGGGCTTGGTGTAAGCAAGTTAGGTAGTGAGTGTTGGTGCTGTAGTGGTTCCCACAGATGACACTTTGGTTATACTAAAGGACAGGGGAGAGAAATGGTTCTAACCAGTTCTTTTGTCCCAAGAGAGTGGCCTCCATGCTTGCTGCTCCCAGGGTTGCACCCCCAGTAGAACAAGGAATTTCCCCCTTGTGTGTCCTAGGCATTTTTCATATCACCATTTTCATGCTGTCTGTTCCAGTTGCTTGTTTGCCTGGAGCAGTGTAGTGCACTTTGGGCTCTACCCCAGCCAAGCCTGCTGACTTTTAAAATCCATGCTTTAGGGTCATATTGTGGAAGGGTCCTACACTTGTCTTCTGGTGGTTGGACTCAACACACTCAGACGGATGCAGATTTGATTGACAAGGGCATTTACACCAGAGTGCACGGCTGTGGGATTTAGAGCAAGTAGGCTAAACCGCCTGTGTTAGGGTTAGCTGCCCTTAGCAGGTATCTCTGCACCTATGCTGAAGGTCAGAAGAGGGAAATGACTCTCACCAGTTATTTTGTCCTGAGAGAGGCATCTGTGAACACCACCTCTCACAGATGCACTCCAAGAATTAGGAACAGTCTTTTTCCTATGTGATTTGGGTGATCCTCAGATCATGCTGTCTGCCCACAGATTATTTGTTTGCCTTTTCTCCAGGAGTACGGTAGTGCCTTTAGGGCTCTATTTCAGCCAAGTCCACCTACCCTTAAAACTATTCTTTGAGTCCCGCTGGTTGCAAAAACTCATGAAAAAGTACCCTCTTGCTTTCTCAGCCAGTGGCTTTGGGGTACTGTTCTCCTTGTGCCTTTGCCTGTGAACTCCTCCCTCTCACCTTTCTCCCTCCCCTTGACAGCACCATCCATCAAATTCTCCCCCTAACTACATCTCTGCACTTACTACCTTCTTGAATATAGCTTCTTCTCTCCTCTAGTTGTGCAGTTTATTCTGTCAGTCCTCAGGTCAATTTCTTTGGTATTCAGAATGATTTGATGGTATCCAGTTGTGTTGGAGGGAGGAGACAAGACTAGGGTCCTCCTACTATGCCGTCATAGTTCCTCATGTATACAGTGTTAATTTTCCCTCTTAAAACAACTTTTGGTGAATCACAAGTTTTTGAACTACTGTGTTTTCATTTTTATTTTTCTCCATACATTTTTTAATTCCTCTTTGATTTCTTAGTTGACCCATTTATTATTTTACTTATGTATATTTGTTTTCTTTTCAGATTTTTTTCATGTGGTTAATTTCTAGTTTCATAGTTGTGTGGTTGGAACAGATTCATGGTATGACTTTTGACCTTTTCCAGTATGTTGAGACTTGTTTTATGACCTAATATGTGATCTATTGTGGATAACACTTAAATGTGCACTTGAAACTGCTGTTTTAGAATGGAATGTTCTCAACATATCTGTTAGATCTATCATGCCAATATGTCATTCAAAGCCACTGTTTCCTTGATTTTCTACTTGGATCATCTATTTGTTGACGTAAGTGGGGTGTTAAAGTCTCCTACTATTATTGTATTAATATCAATTACTTCTTTATGTTTGTTATTAGCTCCTTTATGTTTTTATGTGCTCCTATGTTGGGTACATAAATATTTACGATTGTTTTATCTTTTTGTATCATTTCCTTTATGATTATATAGTGTCCTCTTTTTTTTGTTACAATATTTTTTTATAAAGTGTGATTGATCTGATATAAGTATTGTTAACCTGGCTTTCTTTTCACACCTATTTGCATGATGTTTTGCCATACATTTCTTTCCATTTTGTATTTGTCTGTATGTCTAAATGGAGTCTCTGGTAGGCAGCATATAGATGCGTCTTGATTTTTTATCCATTCCACCACACTGTGTCTTTTGATTGGAATGTTTAGTCCATTTTCATTCAATATAATTATTGATAGGTGTGTATTTACTGCCATCTTGTTAGTTATTTTATGGTTGCTTTTGTAGTTTTTCTCTGTTCCTTTCTTCTCTTGTTCTCTTTTTTCACAGTTTGCTGGTTTCCTCAGTAATGTACTTGGATACCTTTCTCTTTATATTTTGTCTATCTATTGCTGGCTTTTGATTTGTGATTACCATTAAGTTTGTACATAACATATTGTGCCTATACAAGTCTATATTATGTGGATGGCAACTTACATTTGAACACATTTTTACACCTCTCCTCCCCATATTTTATGCATATGATCTTATACATTACATCTATTTAGTTCATGATTCCCTTGACTGATTTTTATAGACATACTTATTTTTAATGCTTTTCTGCTTCCTACTTTTCTTATCCCAGCATATGGTCTTTTCTTTCCACCCAAACAAGCCTCTGAACATTTCTGATTGGGGTGCTGGTGGTCATGAATTTCTTTAACTTTTCCTTGAGAAACTCTTTATTGCTCCTTTTATTTTGAATGGTAGCCTTCCTTGATAATGTATTTTTGGTTCCAAGTTTTTTTTTTTTTCTTTCAGCACTTTGAATATATTGTGATTCAAACTTCTAGCTCTAAAGTTTCTCCTGAAAAGTCACTTTGTACTCTTATAGGGTTTCCTTTATATGTAACTGCTTTCTTTTCATGTTTTGCTTTCAAAATTCCCTCTTTATCATGAGGTTTTGCCATTTTTATTACTGTATCTTTTGGTGTGGACCTCATTTGGTTGATTTTGCTGGGGGCTTTCTGTCTTCTGGATCTGGATTTGTTTCCTTCCCCAGATATAGGAAGTTTTCAGCTATTATTTCTTTAAATATGTGATCTTCCCCCCTTTTCTCTCTCTTCTTCTGAGATTCTTATAATGAAAATATTATGCTCAATGCTGACCTTGAGTTTCTGAAGTGTATTTTTATTTAAATTTTTTTTCTCTCTCTTGTTCAGCTTCATTACTTTCCATTAGTCTGCCCTCCATGTTGCTGATCCACTCTTCTTCTCTAAACTACAATCTATTCCATCTGGTGTATTTTAATGTCAGTTATTGAGTTCCTCATCTCTTATTGGTTCTTTGTTTTCTATCTCTTCATTTAGGATCTCACTCTGGTCCTCCATTCTTTTCTCAAGTCCAGTAAGTATCTTCATGACAATTACTTTAAATTCTATATCAGGCATATTATTTATCTCCCTTTTACTTGGGTTGCTTGCTGTGATTTTGCCCTGCTCTCCTTACTTGGGACATATTCCTCTGTCTCCTCATTTTGTGTAACTCTCTGTGTCTGTTTCTGCATGAAAGGAGTCAGCTTTGTCTTCTTCTCTCAATAGAGTAGTGGCTTTATGATGAACAGCTTCTGTAGTGCCCTGCAGTGCACTGTCCCCTATTCACTAGAACCTGGCTCTTAAGGAATGTCTCCCATGTGTTGCATGTGCCCTGCTTTTGTAGCTGAACAGCTTTTTTTTATTAAGATTTTATTGATTTACTTGACAGACAGAGATCACAAGTAGGCAGAGAGGCAGGCAGAGAGAGGGGAGGAAGCAGGCTCCCTGCTGAGCAAAGAGCGTGATGTGGGGCTCAATCCCAGGACCCTGGGATCATGACCTGAGCTGAAGGCAGAGCCTTTAACCCACTGAGCCACCCAGGTGCCCTTAGCTGAACAGCTTTTGACTTTAGTCCAATTCTCTGTAATATTTTCCCTGTGAGCAGGGTTTGGTCCCTCTGTATTTAGTGGCTCAGTCTGGGGCCACCTTGTGTTTGGGTTAAGTCAGACCAGCCATTGCCAGAAACACAATACCACTGAAGTATCAGTCACCTGTGCTGTCACCTGAGAAGATTTTGTTGGTGGGTAGAGTCTTCTGTTAGGCCAACAGTCTGCACCCAGCCCGCTAATGTGGCCTCTTCTTTACATTTAGCTGTAGAGAGTCTATTTTGCCAGTCTTTGGGTCATTTTCTGGGTTATTTACATTGACATCGGTGTTATCTAGTTGTATTCATTGGACACGGTGAGTTTAGCATCCTCCTACTCTTCCATCTTCCTTAGAATTTTACCATACTGTTTTGATTACTACACATTTGTAGTATATTTTGAAATCTTGTATTGATATCTCCATCCTTATTTTTCTTTCTCAAGATTTCTTTGACTATTCAGGGTCATTTGTGGTTCCAGAGAAATTTAGTATTATTTGTTCTAGTATTATGAAAAACGCTGTTGGTGTTTTGACAGAGATTGTATTGGATCAGATTGCTTTGTGTAATATGGACATTTTAACAATAGTAATTCTTCCAATCCATGAGCATGGTACATATTTTCATTTGCTTGTTTCATCTTCAATTCCTTTAATGAACATATTACAGTTTTCAGAGCACAGGTCTTTTACCTTTTTTGTTAAGTTTATTCCTAGCTATTTTGTTATTTTTTGGTGCCTTTGTGACCATGGAAACCATTTGGCCTTGGTATTTTCCCTTATGGGAAATTTATGATTAGTGATTCAATATACCTCGCATTTTATTCATCTGTTCAGAGTTTCAATTTCATGGCTCATTTTTGATGGGTTGAATGTCCTAAGAATTATCTATTTCTTTTAGGTTTTTTTTTTAAATTTTGTAAGTATATAATTATTCAACATAACTATGATTCTTTATATTTCTGTGATATTAGGTGTAATTTCATCTTTCTTTTCTGTTTTTATTTGTTTACATATTCTCTTTCCCTAGTCAAGCTAAAAGTTTTTAAATTTTGTTTATCTTTTCAAAAAAAAACAGAACTCTTACTTCTACCTATCTTTATTAATTTTCTGTTTCTATTTAATTTACTTCTGCACTTTATTATTTTCTTGTGTCTTCTAGCTCTGTGCTAAATTTCTTCTTTTTCTAGTTCTTGAGGAATAAATTTAAATTATTTGAGATCTTTTTTTTTTCTTGATGTATGCATTTATTGCTATACAATTCCTCTTCTGTTTTCACCTGGGGGGAACTTGCACACATGCCTTTGTTTTTATATCTAGTACTTTGATTTTTGTGTACATCACCCAATAGATGTCCCTTGATCTCATGCTCGGTGATGAATAAGCCTTCTGCTCACGTGTTCCTTCAGATTTTAACAGATGGAGAAGCATTCCATGACCACCTAGTTTCCCCTAGGCACAGCACAAACAGCAGACTGAAATACACACCTGCTCTTTCTATGAAAAATGCCTATTTTCTGAATTTGCAGCTTTGGCCTAAAAGGCAGGATACCAGATTGGCACACATCCAGGTCCCTCCTGCAGGACTCTTTCCTGGGAAAGTGGCTGGTAGATCCCATCTTTTACTGACCTTTCTGCCTCAATTAAGACCCCTGGTATCTTCTGAAAATTAACTTCTAAACTCAACTTGTACCCTGATTTTTGTGGCTGCCTTCCCAGGGAACAACTCTATAACACCAGATATGGTGGTAAATGGGGTTTATACTCAAATGCCACAGGACTATATATATTTGCATACTTTGCAAAATCAGACAACTTACATGCTGAGAAATGAAACTGGACTGATTCTTATGCCCTATGCAAAAATTACATTTACAAAGCCATAAAAATCCTAGAAGAAAACATAAGGAGTAGGTAAACCTTGACATCAGTCTTGGAGATATATATTTTTTAATTTGACACCAAACCAAAGGCAATAAAAACAAAAATAAATAAGTATAACTATATGAACCCAAAAAGCTTTTTCCTGATTAAAAACTGGGCAAAGGAACCGAATGAACATTTTCTTATAAGAAGATGTACAAATGGCAAACAGACACATGAAAAGATGCCTAACATCACTGATCATTAGGAAAATGCAAATCAAAACCACAATGAGATATCACCTCACACTAGAACGGCCAGAATCAAAAAGACAAGAAATAACATGTGTTGGTAAGGATGTGGAGAAAAAGTACCCATCAGGCACTGTTGGTGCAAATGCAAATTTATGCAGTCATCATGGAAAACAGTATGGTGTTTCCTCAAAAAATTAAAAATAGAATTAGTATAAGATCTAGTAATTTCACTATTGGGTATTTACACAATGAAAATGAAAACACTAATTCAAAAACACATTTGCATCCTTGTGTTTATTGCAGCAGTATTTATAAGAGCCAACATAAAGAAGCAAACCTAGTGTTCATCCATAGATAATTGCATAAATATGTTATGTATATATTTAATATATATACTCAGATATATGCATATAATGAAATAGTACTCAGTCATAAAAAAGAATGAGATGTTCCTATTTGCAACAACATGGATGGACCTAGAGGATACAATGCCTAGTGAAATAAGTCATTCAGATAAAGAGAAAATCATTATTTCACTCATATGCATAACTTAAGAAACAAAACAAATTAACAAGGGAAAAAGCAACAAACAAAAAACCCAGACTGAATTATGAAGAACAAACTGCTGGTTGCCAGAGGGGAGGTGGTGGGGAATTAGTAAAACATAAAGAGGATTAAGAGTATACTTATCCTGATGAACACTAAATAATGTATAAAATTGTTGAATCAATATGTATACACCTGAAACTATTATAACACTATATTTTAATTGTACTTCAATTGAAAAAAAAAAACTAAAATGCTTATGCACAACAAAGGAACCCACTAGTAATATTCAAAGGTCATCTACAGAATGGGAGAAAATACCTGAAAATCATTTATCTCTTTGGGGTTAATATCCAAAATATATAAAGAACACATACAACTCAATAACAAAAAATAAAAATAAGTAGAAAGTAAAACCAGTCCAATTAAAGTTTGAGCAAAGAATCAGAAGTTTTCCCAAAAAGATGTGAAGATGTCCAACAGATACATGAAAAGTTGAACAGCATTACTGATAATCAAGGAATTGTGAATTAGGACCACAGTGAACTGTCACTTCAGACCTCTTTGACTGTCTATTATCAATAAGACAAGAAGTAATAAGTGTTGGTGAGTTTGGAGAAAACAGACCTTTTATGCAGCATTGGAGGAAATGTTAATTAGCCCAGCCACTATATAAAACAGTATGGTGATTCCTCAAAAAATAAAAAATAGAACTGGCATAGGCTACAGCAATTCTTTTTTTTCCTATTTTTTAAAAGATTTTATTTATTTGTTTTGTGTGTGAGAGAGAGAGAGCGTGAGTGGGGAGACAGAGGGAGAAGAACACCCCCCACTGAGCAAGGAGCCCCTAGGTCATGATCCTAGGGTCCTGGGATCATGACCTAAGCTGAAGGTAGATGCTTAACCAACTGAGACAACCAGGCGCCTTTTTTTTTTTTTTTAGATTTTCAGCAATTCTATATCTACTCATTTTCTGAAGGGAAGGAAAATGCTGACTCAAAAATATATATGCACCAACATATTCATGGTAGCTTTATTTATAACAGCAAAGATAGAGAGGCAAACCAAGTGTCCATCACCAAATGAAGTTAATGGAAATGTAGTATATATACCGTGGAATACTATTCTTCCACTAAAAGGAAGGAAATCTTGCCATTTATGACAACATGGATAGACATGTAGGGTATTACAAGTGAAATAAGTCAAAGAAAGACAAATACCATATAATCTCACTTATTTGTGGAATTAATTTTTAAAAAAATTAGAATATCTTATTTTTTATGACTGAAAATATTCCAGTGTGTCTGTGTCTGTGTGTGTCTCTGTGTGTGTGTATCTTCTTTATTCATTCATCTATCAATGGACATTTGCAACAACATGGATGGATTTGGAGAGTATAGTGCTAAGTGAAAAAAGTCAGTCACAGAAAGAAAAATACTACATAATTCATTCATATGTGCAATTTAAGAAACAAACAAACAAAATTAACAGAGGAGAAAAGACAAACAAAAAACCCTGATCTCCTTTTTAACTCATTTTTAATTTTTTTTCCAAATTTTATTTGAATTCTACTTCTTTAACATATAGTGCAATATTGTTTTCAGGAGTAGAATTTAGTGATTCATCATTTACGTATGATAATACCCAGTGCTCACCATAATAAGTGCCCTTCTTAATATCCATCGCCTATTTAGCCCTTACTCCACTCACATCCTTCCATCAACCCTCAGTTTTTCCTCTATCAGTGTCTCTTATGGTTTGCTTCCCTCTTTCTCTTTTTTTCCTCCCCATATGTTCATGCTTTGTTTCTTATATTACACATATGAAATCATATGGAATTTGTATTTCTCTAACTGACTTATTTCACTTAACATAGCACACTCTAGTTCCATCTGCATCATTGCAAATGGCAAGATTTCATTCTTTCTGATAGCTTAGTAATATTCCGTATATACAAATATATACATGTATATGTATGTGCGCATATATATATATAGACACAACACATCTTTATACATTAATCTGTTGATGGACATTTGGATTCTTTCCATAGTTTGGATATTGATGATGGTACGTGTACCCATCTGAATCTGTATTTTTTATTCCATTGGGTAATACAATTACTGGGTCATAGGAGGTTCTATTTTTAACTTTATGAGAAACCTCCACACTCTTTTCCAGAGTGGCTGCACTAGTTTGCATTCCTACCAAAATTGTAAGAGGGTTCCTCTTTGTCAGAACTCTCACCAACACTCATTGTTTCCTTTGTAGGTAATTTTGCCATTCTGACTGGTGTGAGGTGGCATCTTGTTGTGGTTTTGATTTGTATTTCCCTCATGGTGAGTGATATTGAGCATCTCTTCATGTGTCAGTTAGGAATGCATCCATTTCTTCGAGATTGCCTGATTTGTTAGCATTCAATTGTTCATAATAGTCTCTTATAATTATCTGTATTTCTTCACTGATGGTTGTCATCTTTCCTCTTTCATGGGCCTTCTCTCTTTTCTTTTTGATAGGGGTTTCTTGAACTTATTAGTTCATTCAAAGAATCAGCTCCTAGTTTTGTTGATCTTTTTCTACTGATTTTTTATTTCTGTATCATTGATTTCTGCTCTAATCTTTATTATTTCTCTTCTCTTGCTGGATTTAGGGTTTATTTTCTGTTCTTTTTTTAGTTCCTTTAGGTGTAAGGTTAGTTGTGTATTTGACTTTTCTTATTTATTGAGAAAGACCTGTATTGCTATACACTTCCCTCTTAGGACCATCTTAGCTTCATCCCAAAGGTTCTGAAGTGTTGTGTTTTCATTTTCATTTGCTTCCATGTATTTTAAAAATTCTTCTTTAATTTCCTGTTTGACCCATTCATTCTTTAGTAGGATGCTCCTTATCGTTCATGTATTTATGTTCCTTCCAATTTTTTTGGGGGGGGATTGAGTTCAAATTTTAAAGCATTCTATTCTAAAAATATACATGATAACATCTCAATCTTTTTGTACCAGTTGAAACCTGATTTGTGACCTAGTATGTGATCTATTCTGGAGAATGTTCCATGTGCACTCAAGAAGATCGTGCGTTGCTTCTGGATGAAATGATCTGAATATACCTGTGAAGTCCATCTGGTTCACTGTGTCATTCAAAGCCCTTGTTTCCTTCTTAGTCTACTTTAATGATCTGTCCATTGCTGTGAGTGGGGTGCTAAAGTCCTCTACTATTTTTGTATTATCATTGAGTTTCTTTATTTTGTTATTAGTTGGTTTATGTATTTGGCTGCTCCCAAGTTAGGGGCATAAATATTTACAATTGTTAAATCTTCTTTCTGGACAGACCCTTTTAATATGATATAGTATCTTCATCTCTTATTACAGTTGTTGGTTTAAAAGCTGGTTTTCCTGATATAAGGGTTGCTACTTTAGTTTTCTTTTGATGTCTATTACCTTGACAAATGGTGCTCTACCTGCTCAGTTTCAGTCTGGAGGTGACTTTGGGTCTAAAATGTCTTGTAAATAATGTATTGATGGGTCTTTTTTTTTTTTTTAAACCATTCTGACACCTTATGTCTTTTGATTAGAGCACTTAGTCCATTTTCATTCTACATAATTATTAAATGATATTAATTTAGTGTCACTGTATTACCCATAAAGTCACTGTTTCTGTAGATTGTCTCTGTTCCTTTGCTTCTTTCTGGTCTTTGTTACTTTTGGGCTCTCTACTCAATGAATCCACTTTAAGATTTCTTGCAGAGCTGATTTAGTGTTCACAAATTCTTTTTTTCCCCTGGAAACTTCTTATTTTTCCTTCTATTCTGAATGACAGCCTTGCTGGATAAAGTATAATTGGTTATATATTTTTTTCAACTAGCCCATTGAATATATTAAGCCAGTCCTTTCTGGTCTGCAGGTAACTGTGGATAGTTCTGCTGCCAACTTATGTTTCTACATTGGTAGGTTAAAGACCTCTTGCCCCAAGCTCTTTTAAGGATTTTCTCTTTATTTTTGAAATTTGCAAACTTCAGTATTATATATCAAGGTGTTGACATATTTTTATTGATTTTGAGGAGTATTCTCTATGCCTCCTGGACTTGAATGCCTGTTTCCTTCCCCAGATTGGGAAGTTCTCAGCTATAATTTGTTCAAATAAACCTCCTGCTCCTCTATCCCTCTCTTCACTTTCTGGGACCCCCATTATCCATATATTATTTTGCTTTATGGAATGGCTGAGTTGTCGAAGTCTCCCTTTGTGACTCAGTAGTTGTCTTTTTCTCTTCTTGTCAGCTTCCTTATTTTCTATCACTTTGTCTTCTATATCACTGACTCTCACTTCTGTCTCATTTATCTTCTCTTTTAGAGCCTCTATTTGGCACCACATCTCAGTAATAGTATTTTTAATTTTGGCCTGATTGAAGTTTAGTTCTTTTATTTCTACAGTAAGGGATTCTCTAGTATCTTCTATGCTTTTTTTCAAGCCCACCTGATCTTTATAATTAGTTAAACTGTAGTTCAGACATTCTACTTACATCTTTATTGATTCAATCCCTGGTAGTGAGTACTATTCACTACTCCACTTTGTCATTTTGTCCAGAAATGAATAGAATAGAGAAAGAGAAAAAATAACAATCACAACAAGATAAAAACTGAAAACAAACCAGAAAAAAAAACCAAAATAAGAAAAAAATCAAACAAGAAACAAAGTGGAACAAAACAAAAAACCAGATTCTGTGTGTTTCAGTCTGCTTGTTAAAGCAAACTGGATCTTTGGGACATAAGAAGAAATAAATAAATAAATAAAAATATAAAAGGAAACCAAAATAAAATTATATGATTGATTTTGCAGGTGTTCAGAGTATTTTGATAACTAGTTGAATTCCAGGGACAAATATTAGGGTCCCCTACTCCTCTGTCATCTTAATTGAAAGTAGTTCTTATAGGCTACAGACTCTGGTTACAAAGGATGACATTATTTTCTAGATTAAAATCCCATCAAATTAGCGTTCTTTTTTTTTTTTTTAAAAGTTAAGTCGAAAGCAATTTAAGGCTATTCTCCCATATTTCCTGGGTTGTTTTTAAGTTCCACAAAATTAATAAGGTGGTCCATTTCATGTGGGAGGAGATACCTAATCTGTAGTGATTGACATCTTTGCCAACTGACTTCTACTGAAAAGTGTGGAACCTCAACCAACGTCTATTCATTGATCTGAACAAATCCCTGGAGTTCTAGGCCTGACCATAATACCTCTGAGCCTTACCTCAATGTTACTGTATCTAATATACAGTTTAGAGAGAGTAGGATCCATTACCTACAGAAAGTAGGATCCATTAGCCTAATATAGGCCCATTTGTACTAAGTACCCCATTCCGCCAAGTCTACTCTCTCATGCACCTCTTAAGAAAACAGTGAGAAGCAAGATAAAGATATAATTTTCTCAGCTGCATAAACGCATCTGGAGGTTTCTGATGCTCCATTCCTTAGAGGGATCAGGTTGACACTTTTTTCAGTGACCCTCACCAGTCTATATCTCTTACTTCCCTCTCTCTATCTCCATCTCTAGATTGATAACTCCCACGACTAGAGTAGAATAACTAACTGTTATGTCTTCATTCATTCTTTCTAATCTATAAACTATTGACTGTATCTTGACTATTAGTATTCAAAAGCATATTTTGAAAATCAGAATCCAAAAACTAACTCTTGTCATGTATTATTCTTCCATGGCCTCCTTTTCAAGAATTAGGTAATATTTCACAAATGTTATCTAAACAGAAGAGAGGGTGTAGGACAATAGGAATTAAAGGGACTAAAACTGACTTGTCCAATATTAAAATATTGCCATAATATGAATATTTAGAAAAAAATAGAATATTCCCCCTTTACTACCCTCACTTCTACCTTATTCTTTTCTCCTACCAGAGGTAACCAGTGTTAACTATTTTGGTATATTTATGATACTTTCCTATGCCTTTTAACATATATATGGATACATAGTTTTCTTACTCTAAGTGGAAAAATACAATACATATGCTTCTGAAACTTAAGATTTTTACTTAGTAGTATATGAATTATTTTTATATACTAGTTAATGTAGGCTGATATCATACTATTTAATGGTTCCTTATGCATAATGTGGATGTACTACAACTTAGCCATTTGCATATTGAGGGATATTTAATTGATTCCAGATTTTATGGTTCAAATAATAGTGCTGTCTTCTAAGGATCCTGGAAGGTTATGGCCTCAGCACACATCTCCCACTATAAATTTTTATCTGCAGTAGCACAACAAAAAATTGGCATGCTTTCTGGTCTTATAGTACACATTTGAGGCTACATGTTCTTCTGAGATTTACAGAAGGGCTGGCATGGGATTTAATTTTCCATGCTACCAAAAGAGGGACAGTATTCTAGAAGTGGAAAATAAAGACAACCTCAAGGTGTCTGTATGATAATTCATAAGGAAGAATCTCCCAGAAAGAAAAGCCAGGCAACAAGAAAGGCAATGGACAAGGGAATGAATGTCTCCAAGATTAAAGAAACATGAGCCCTCCAATATTATTTCATAATTAGGAAAGAGAATTGTTACAATTTCTACTCAATAAGATCTTATAATTTTTATGGACCTGTTTTTTTGTTTATTTGTTTTCCACATTTGTGCTTTAGTGCAGGGATATTGTCTCTTTTCCTCCATTGTATATCGTGTATGTACAGATAACTTGTCTATTAGTATATTGGTCACTGGTACAGGAAACCACATCCAGACAAGATGGCAATAGCTTCTCATTATTCAGATACTTTGAGCTTGATGCAAGTGTATCTCTTGAGGACAGGGGTGAAGATATTGATGTGTGGGGGAGGGTACACATTTAAATGGTCAATAGGGTGGAATGTTGAAAAAAACTACAAGAACAGAGACAAGATGGGGAAGTAGGAGGAGGCGCCGATTCAACCTGTACCCTAAAGTGAGCTGATTACCTACCAAAGAACTCCGATCACCCATGAAATCAGCATGAGATCAGAATTATACACGTCTGGATCTCTACAGGTGCAGAAGTTGCCAGTGGGCAGGTAAAGCGGAGTGGGAACTTCGGACTGATATCAGAAGACAAACAAAAGGGGGAGGGAGCCACCAGAGGCGACTGATTGGAAAGGAATGCCCCAGTACGAGAGTGCCCTGCCTCTGGGGACCAGCATTAACTTGGAGTCTGGTTGAAAGCACTCAAAAAGAGCAAAGGATCGCGGGGTGGGGGGAATTGTGGGAATCGGGGCGGCTAGGGACAGGGGCTTACGTCCCCGGACCCAGGACAGCTTCCCCTGGTGCTGAGCCAGAGAGAGTGCGGCGGAGAAACCAGGTCTTGATCCCTGAGCCACCAGCGCACCCGAGTGGAGTCCAGCTCCCGTGAGGGGCTGGGAGCTGCGCAGGATGGCAGAACCGCACCTTGCTATCAGCTTGAGATGCACGAGCCCCACACCCTCCCCTGAGAGAGGTGCACCAAGGCCCAGCATGGTGCTCTCAGACCTGCACCGCGCTAGAGCCTGAGACGCATGCACCTCACACCCTCCCCTGAGGGAGGTGCATGAAGGCCCAGCCTGTTGTTCTCAGGCCCGCACTGCGCTAGAGCCTGAGACGCGCGTGTCCCACACACTCCACTGGGAGAGGTGCGCCCAAGCCCGGTGCTCTTAGACCGGGAAAGACCAGGCACTCCCAGCCCCAACCAGCGGGAAAATCTCAGTGTGTGATCGCTGCTTGGAACCTCTCTGGCAGTCTGGAGCTGCCCAGACAGCCGCCGCTGCCATGGTTTTGCATACAAGCAGGAGATCCTGCATCCCCAGGGACCACAACTTGGAAACTGCTCTGCCAGTGGCCAAGGGGGAATTTATATGGGCTCTGCAGCACCCACAGGGGAACAGACTGAGGCTTCTCTCTGAGAGGGAGGTCGGGGTGCAGTTTGCTTTCCTCTAAACCTCGAAAAACCATCAAAAGCTGTCAAGGTGAGAGAAAAGAAGCGAACAAACATAAAAACCTCCAGAGAACAAAAGCCTGAAAAAACCGGTTTCCTCAGAGCCCACCCCCTTGAGGGGGGCCAGAGGACTTAACACAGGGAACATCACTGACTGAAAACCCACGTGGCAGGCCCCTCCCCCAGAAAATCAACCAGGAAAGAAAAAAAAAAAAGACTACGAGAGAATAACCACCACTACTTCATAGATACAACTTTTATTTTTAACTCATTCCCACTATTCTGGTTCCTTTTTTTCTTTTTTTATGTAGATAATTTTTTAATCTGTTTATCCTCACAGTGAGATGTCCAGTACATCAAATTCCATAATAACCTTCTAACCTGAACTTTTTGATACATACACCTGTGTTTTTCTTTTTCTTTTCTATTTTTAATTTTTTTAATTGTAGTTTAGTTTAGTCTAGTTTATTCCTTTTTTATTTTTATTTTTTAATATTCATATAGAGTTAAACTTCAAGGTAATCCCCTTTCTCCAATCAATGCTACCCCTATAGGTAAACCAATTTTTAATCCCCCTTTCTCTTAGGAAAGTTGAGTCCTTTAACAAAAATATCAAGATACATCCAGGAAGAATCAAAATAAACTTCCTAGCCCACACTGAGAATCTATAACCACTCTCCCATCTTTTTCTTCTGACAGTGTTTCTGTGTATTTGTGATTGTCCTGATAGTATATAAATCTTATACTTGGGGTTCTTTTTGAAGAGGTTCTTACTTTTTTATGCTTATATATATATTTTTTTTTCTCTTGTCATATAGTTTTATCAGTCTTTTTGTTTGTCTGTTTTTGTTTGTATACTTCATAAATCTTACCTTCGGGCCCATTTGGGCTGAACCTTCTCTTTTATCTTCCTTTTTTTTCTTCTCTCTCTCTCTCTTTTTTCTTTTTCTTTTCTTTTTTCTCTTATTTGGGTGGGGAATCCTGATTTCTCAGAAGCGTTCCAGGGTGCACCTTGACTGCACCATGGTCGATACATCCAGGTACATCCGTTCAGCCATCTCTCACCAAAATGACTAGGAGGAGGAATGCCCAACAGAAGAAAAATACAGAGGATGGGCCTTCTGCAACAGAGCTAATGGCTATCAACATAGACAATATGTCAGAAAGAGAATTCAAGCTAACAGTTATCCAAGGAATAGCTAGGTTGGAGAAAGGCATGGATGGCCAAATGGAATTGATTAGGGCAGAACTGAAAGCCACCAGGGATGATGTTCACAATGTTAGGGCAGAACTGAAAGCCACAAGGGATGAGGTTCACAATGCTCTCAATGAGTTCCAATCTAATCTAAATTCTCTAAAAGCTAGGGTAACTGAGACAGAAGATAGAATTAGTGATCTGGAGGACAAACAGATAGAGAGAAAGGATCAGGAGGAAACCTGGAACAAACAGCTTAGAAGCCATGAAAACAGAATCAGGGAAATAAATGATGCCATGAAACATTCCAACGTCGGAATTATTGGAATCCCTGAAGGGAAGGAGAAAGAAAGAAGTCTAGAAGATGTAGTGGAACAAGTTCTTCATAAAATTTTTTCCAATCTCATGAATGGAAGCAGAGTTCATGCACTAGAGGCCGATCGGTCTCTCCCTAAGATTATAGAATCAAAAAAAAAAAAAAAACATCCAGGCACCTGATAGTAAAATAGAGAAATCATAATTGTAGATACAATCTCTTGAAAGCCGCTAGGACAAAGAAGGTCCTTACGTACAGAGGAAAGCCCATCAGAATAACGTCAGACCTGTCCACAGAGACCTGGCAAGCCAGAAAGGACTGGCAAGATATATTCAGGGTACTAAATGAGAAGAACATGCAGCCAAGAATACTTTATCCAGCAAGACTGACATTCAAAATGGATGGAGAGATAAAGAGTTTCCAAGACCGGCAAGGCTTAAAAGACTATGCAACCACCAAGCCAACACTGCAGGAAATATTAAGGGGCGGGGGTCTATAAAAGAGGAAAAATCCTAAGAATAACACTGAACAGAAATATAGAGACAATCTACAGAAAGAAAGACTTCAAAGGTAACACAATGTCAATAAAAACGTATCTCTCAATAATCACTCTCAATGTGAATGGCCTAAATGCGTCCATAAAACGACACAGCGTTGCAGATTGGATAAAACGACAGGACCCATCCATATGTTGTCTACAAGAGACCCATTTTGAAACCAAAGATACACCCAGACTGAAAGTGAAGGGATGGAGAAGCATCTTTCATGCCAATGGGCCTCAAAAGAAGACCAGGGTAACGATTCTCATATCAGATAAATTAGATTTTAAACTAAAGACTGTAGTCAGAGATACAGAAGGATACTACATAATTCTTAAAGGGACTATCCACCAAGATAATCTAACAATTGTAAATATCTATGCCCCCAGATGGGAGCAGCCAATTACATAAGAAAACTATTAATCAAGATAAAAAGTCATATTGATATGAATACATTAATAGTAGGAGATCTTTTTTTTAATATTTTATTTATTTGACAGAAAGAGATCACAAGTAAGCAGAGAGAGAGAGAGAGAGGGAAGCAGGCTTCCTGCTGAGAAGAGAGCCAGATGCGGGACTCGATCCCAGAACCCTGAGATCATGACCTGAGCCAAAGGCAGCGGCTTAATCCACTGAGCCACCCAGGTGCCCCAATAGTAGGAGATCTTGACACACCTCTCTCAGAAATAGACAGATCATCGAAGCAGAAAATCGATAAAGAAACAAGAGCATTGAATGACACACTGGACCAGATGGAACTCATAGATATATACAGAAAATTCCACCCTAAAACAACAGAATACTCATTCTTCTCAAGTGCACATGGAACCTTCTCCAGAATAGACCACCTACTGGGTCACAAATCAGGACTCAACTGATACCAAATGACTGAGATGATTCCCTGCATATTCTCAGATCACAATGCTTTGAAACTGGAGCTCAATCACAAGGAAAAGTTTGGAAGGAACTCAAACACCTAGAAGCTAAAGACCACCTTGCTGAAGAATGCTTGAATCAACCAGGAGATCAAAGAAGAACTTAAGCAATTCATGGAAACCAATGAGAATGAAGACACTTCGGTTCAAAATCTATGGAATACAGCAAAGGCGGTCCTAAGGGGGAAATACATAGCCATCCAAGCCTCCCTCAAAAAAAAAATTGAACAATACAGAATACACCAGCTGTCTCTACACTTTAAAGAACTGGAGAATCAACACCAAATCAAACCAACTTCATACGTAAGAAGGGAAATAATCAAGATTAAAGCAGAGATCAATGCGGTAGAAACCAGAGATACAGTAGAACGTATCAATGAAACTAGAAACTGTTTTTTTGAAAGAATCCATAAGATCAATAAACCATTGGCCACACTAATCCAAAAGAAAAGAGAGAAAGCCCAAATTAATAAAATTATGAATGAAAATGGAGAGATCACAACTAACACCAAGGAAGTAGAAACAATCATCAGAAGTTATTATCAACAGTTATATGCCAATAAGCTAAGCAACCTAGATGAAATGGATGTATTCCTGGAAAAGTATAAACTCCCAAAATTGAACCAGGAAGAAATTGACAAACCGAATAGACTGATATCTAGTAACGAGATTGAAGCAGTGATCAAAAACCTCCCAAAAAACAAGAGCCCAGGACCTGACAGATTCCCTGGGGAATTCTACCAAACTTTCAAAGAAGAAATAACGCCTATTCTCCGGAAGCTGTTTCAAAAAATTGAAGCAGAAGGAAAACTTCCAGACACTTTTTATGAAGCCAGCATTACCCTGATCCCCAAACCAGGCAAAGACCCTACCAAAAAGGAGAATTTCAGACCAATATCCCTGATGAATATGGATGCTAAGATTCTCAACAAGATTCTAGCAAACAGGATCCAACAGCACATTAAAAAGATTATCCACCATGACCAGGTGGGATTCATCCCTGAGTTACAAGGATGGTTCAACATTCGCAAATCAATCAATGTGATAGAACAAATCAATAAGAGAAGAGAGAAGAACCACATGGTCCTCTCAATTGACGCAGAAAAGGCATTTGACAAAATCCAGCCTCCATTCCTGATTAAAATGTTTCAAAGTATAGGGATAGAGGGAACATTCCTGAACTTCATCAAATCTATCTATGAAAGACCCACGGCAAATATCATCCTCAATGGGAAAAAGCTTGCAGCCTTCCCGTTGAGATCAGGAACACGACAAGGATGCCCACTCTCACCACTCTTGTTCATGATAGTACTAGAAGTCTAGCAACAGCAATCAGACAACAAAGAGAAATAAAAGGTATCCAAATTGGCAATGAAGAAGTCAAACTCTCTCTCTTCACAGATGACATGATTCTTTATATGGAAAACCCAAAAGACTCCATCCCCAAATTTCTAGAACTCATACAGCAATTCAGTCACATGGCAGGATACAAAGTCAATGTACAGAAATCAGTGGCTTTCTTATACACTAACAATGAAAATACAGAAAGGGAAATTAGAGAATCGATTCCATTTACTATAGCACCAAGAACCAGAAGATACCTCGGAGTAAACCTAACCAAAGATGTAAAGGATCTGTACTCAAGGAACTACAGAACACTCATAAAAGAAATTGAAGAAGACACAAAAAGATGGAAGACAATTTCATGCTCTTGGATAAGAATAAACATTGTTAAAATGTCTATACTGCCTAAAGCAATCTATACTTTTAATGCCATTCTGCTCAAAATTCCAGTGGTATTTTTCAAAGAGCTGGAGCAAATAATCCTAAAATTTGTATGAAATCAGAAGAGACCCCGAATTTCTAAGGAAATGTTGAAAAACAAAAATAAAACTGGTGGCATCACGTTACCTGATTTCAAGCTTTACTAAAAAGCTGTGATCACCAAGACAGCATGGTACTGGCATAAAAAACAGACACATAGACGAGTGGAACAGAGTAGAGAGCCCAGATATGGACCCTCAACTATATGGTCAAATAAACTTTGACAAAACAGGAAAAAATATCCAGTAGAAAAAGGACAGTCTCTTCAAAAAATGGTGCTGGGAAAACTGGACAGCTATATGTAGAAGAATGAAACTCAACCATTCTCTTACTCCGTACACAAAGATAAACTTGAAATGGATAAAAGACCTCAACTTGAGACAATAATCCATCAGAATCCTAGAGGAGAACATAGGCAGTAACCTCTTCGATATCAGCCATAGCAACTTCTTTCAAGATATGTCTCCAAAGGCAAAGGAAACAAAAGCAAAAATGAACTTTTGGGACTTCATCAAGATCAAAAGCTTCTGCACAGCGAAGGAAACAGTCAACAAAACAAAGAGGCAACCCACAGAATGGGAGAAGATATTTGCCAATGACAGTACAGACAAAAGGTTGATATCCAGGATCTATAAAGAAGTCCTCAAACTCAACACACACAAAACAGACAATCATATTAAAAAATGGGCAGAAGATATGAACAGACACTTCTCCAATGAAGACATATAAATGGCTATCAGACACATGAAAAAATGTTCATCATCACTAGCCATCAGGGAGATTCAAATTAAAACCACATTGAGATACCACCTTACACCAGTTAGAATGGCCAAAATTAGCAAGACAGGAAACAACGTGTGTTGGAGAGGATGTGGAGAATGGGAAACCCTCTTCCACTGTTGGTGGGAATGCAAGTTGGTGGAGCCACTTTGGAGAACAGTGTGGAGATTCCTCAGGAAATTAAAAATAGAGCTTCCCTATGACCCTGCAATTGCACTACTGGGTATTTACCCCAAAGATACAGATGTAGTGAAAAGAAGGGCCATCTGTTCCCCAATGTTTATAGCAGCAATGGCCATGGTCGCCAAACTGTGGAAAGAACCAAGATGCCCTTCAGCGGACGAATGCATAAGGAAGATGTGGTCCATATACACTATGGAGTATTATGCCTCCATCAGAAAGGACGAATACCCAACTTTTGTAGCAACATGGACGGGACTGGAAGAGGTTATGCTGAGTGAAATAAGTCAAGCAGAGAGAGTCAAGTATCATATGGTTTCACTTATTAGTGGAGCATAACTAATAACATGGAGGACAAGGGGAGATGGAGAGGAGAAGGGAGTTGAGGGAAATTGGAAGGGGAGGTGAACCATGAGAGACTATGGACTCTGAAAAACAACCTGAGGGTTTTGAAGGGGCGGGGAGTGGGAGGTCAGAGGAACCAGGTGGTGGGTATTAGGGAGGGCACGTTTTGCATGGAGCACTGGGTGTGGTGAAAAAACAATGAATACCGTTACGCTGAAAAAAAAATAAAAAATTAAAAAAAAAGATAAGAAAAGAAAAAAAAACTACAAATCCTCCAATATCCATTTTAACCTTCTTTCTTGGTAGTTAAAGAGCAGTAAAACTAAATTGTGACTAATTTCGTGGTATGCAAAATATTAATCATATACTTAGAGGGAAGAGACAAGCTCTCCCCTTTTCTATTTCTTCCTGCCACCTGGACTTTAAATATGATAGTGAATGCTGGTGATTCCAATTTGTACCATGAGATGTAAGCCATGTTTTGGGAATGTTGGAGCAATAAAATATAAGAAGCATGGGTCTCTTGCACTGTTGAACTGACATACCTACATTTGATTACCTACCTTGATTTTTATATGAAAGAAAAATAAACTTACATCTTATTTAGATAACTCTTTGCATGTTCTCTTTGTTACAGAAACCTAATCTATTTCCTAGCCAATATACACAAAAAAACGAGAAGACAGTAAAATAATCAATATACATATAGATGATTAAGAGGAACAAAACAGTGAATCCTGAAATAAGCTAAAATATCATTCATCTGATGGGGAAAATGAAAAAAAATGTTTACATATATAGTATGAGATACAGTATCACTTGGTTTCCTCCATTTAAGGAAAATATTTGAGGAAGTACCCTAAACAAATATAAAAGGAATGTTAAGTGTTCTTAAGCTAACTTTATGATGAAAAGTATAAGAAAAGAGTAGTTAGCAATCAATCTTGTAATGTGTGTGTATATAATTAATGTTAAGTGAGTAATGATACTATACTGCCAAAAATATTTAAATGTTAATTAAAGATTTTTGAAACAGAAGGGTCATGAAAATGATATAAGGAAAACAATGATTATCTGGAATTAAAATGTCTAAAACTCTTTGCAAACACTGTAGTGGTTATTTTTGTTGTTCTTGTTGCTATTGGTGGAGGATGTGGCTGATGGGAGTTTGTATCAGAGTTCAGAGAAAGACGAGTCTTGGGTAATAGGGAAGTTTAAGTGAGCAATTTAGTCTATGGGTGATAGGAGGGTTATGGGTAAGTAAAGCATCTTGGCAAAAATATCGTTATTAGATATCAATTAATAGTAACAGAAAATTAATGTTGTGAGACATGAAAATGAAGCCATTATCAATATCTAATTTAAAAAAAACTACTAGAACTTTCAAAATAACACTGGGGGAGATGGGAATAAATGAAAGCTGACAAAACCAGAAAAGTTAAGTAAGGGGAAAAGTGAGTCAACCAAAGAAAGAAAGAAAAGAGGAAATGACAATAAGATACAATAAAGATTAAATAAGATAGAAGTATTAACCAAGTCTCAGTTATCAACATAAATGTACACAAATGAGGAACCTGGGTGGCTTAGTTGGTTAAGCGTCTGCTTTCAGCTCAGGTCATGATCTTGGGGTCCTAGGTTCAAGACCCACATATCATCAGGCTTCCCACTCAAACATGCTTCTCCCTCTCCCTCTGCCTGCCACTCCCCTTACTTGTTCATGCTTTTTTTGTCAAATAAATAAGTAAAAAATACTTTAAAAATGTGAAAAACTGAATTCTCCAAGCAAAAGAGATCTGTAATATTGGATTAAGACACAAACTATGCTGCTTATGAGAACCACACTTTCTAAAAAAGATGAAAAAGAATTTAAAAATAAAAATGGTTTGACATACTAAGTGAAAAATAATGTTATTGTTGGGAAAAATAAAGTTAAAGGATAAAACCATTATGTAAGACAAAGGGGTATAATATTACTCTGGTTATCTATTGCTACTTAACAAGCCATCCTGAAACTTAGTGACTTCAAACAACCATTTTATTATACTTCATGATTTTCTAGGTCAGGAATTTGAGAAGGACTTTGATTAGGTAGTTTCTGATCTACCTGAAGCCTGCTATGATACCTGAGACTGGAAGATCCCTTCCAAGACGACTTCTTCACTTATGTGTAGTACCTCATTACTCCTTGGCCTCACTATTTTTCATACTCTCATACTTCTCAGTAACCTGACTTATTCTTGATAAGTCTCAGTTGTTGAGGTTTTGCCAAAAATTGTCAGTGTTCTAAATGGAAGGATATAGTCATCACCTAATTTCAGACTGATTTCAAGCAGACTCACCAGCAGCAGCTTGTAAAGTATGCAAACATATACAGTCCTTTGGAACAACAGTTATAACCCCTACTGGTGTTCAGACCAGGTAAATTAAAGGTGGCCCTTAGACAACAGTTGCAAAAACTGGGGCTCCTGATGAGTTTATAAGTTCCTTTCTGAGAGTTACCAGCAAGCTCTAGGGAGGCCTAGGGAGAATGCAAAACAGGTGTCCCTTGACTATAGAGTTGAGGGTCCATGTCTGGGCTCTCTATTTTGTTCCATTGGTCTATGTGTCTGTTTTTGTGCCAGTACCATCTTGTCTTGGTGATCACAGCTTTATAATATAGCTTAAAATCAGGCAAGGTGATGCACCCAATTTTGTGTTGCTTTTCAACATTTCCTTGGTGATTTAGGGTATTTTCTCGTTCCATACAAATTTTAGGATTGTTTGTTCTAGCACTTTGAAAAATGCTAATGGTGTTTTTATCAAGATGGCATTGAAAGTATAGATTGCTCTGGGCAGCATGGACATTTTCACAATGTTTATTCTTCTGATCCATGAGCGTGGAAGGTTTTTCCATCTTTTTGTGTTTTTTTTTTTTTATTTCTTTCATGAGTGTTCTGTAGTTCCTAGAGTATAGATCCTTTAGCTCTTTGGTTAGGTTTATTCCAAGTTATCTTACGGATTTTGGTGCTGTTGTAAATGGAACTGACTCTCTAACTTCTCTTTCTACAGTTTCATTGTTAGTGTATAGGAATGCAACTGTTTCTATGCTTTGGTTTTGTATCCTGCCACATTACTGAATTGCTGTATGAGTTCTAGTAATTTAGGGGTGGAACCTTTTGGGTTTTCCACACAAAATATCATGTCATCTGTGGAGAGAGAGAGTTTGGCTCTTTCTTTGCCAATTTGAATACCTTCTATTTCTTTTCGTTGTCTGATTGCTGTTGCTAGGACTTCTAGTATTATGTTGAATAGTAATGGCAAGAATGGGAATCCTTGTCATGTTCCTGATCTCAAAGGGAAGGCTGTCAGCTTTTCCCCACTGAGAATGATGTTCGCTGTTCATTTTTGAAAGATGGATTTTATGAAATTTTGGAATGTTCCCTTTATCCCTATACTCTCAAGAGTTTTGATTAGGAAAGAATGCTCTATTTTGTCAAATGCTTTTTCTGCACCAATTGAGAGGACCATGTGGTTCTTCCCTCTTCTCTTATTGATTTTTTCTATCACACTTATTGATTTGTGAATGTTGAACCTCCACCCTTGCATCCCAGGGATAAATCCCACCTGGTTATGATGGATAATCCTCTTACTGTACTGTTGGATCCTATTAGCCAGGATCATATTGATAATTTTGCATCCATATTCCTCAGGGATATTGGTCTGAAATTCTCCTTTTTAATGGGACCTTTGTCTGGTTTAATCTTTGACAAAGTAGGAAAAGTATCCAAAGGAAAATGGACAGTCTCTTCAATAAATGGTGCTGGTAAAACTGGACAGCTATATACAGAACAATGAAACTCGACCATTTGCTTACACCATACACAAAGATAAACTCTAAATGGATGAAAGACCTCAATGTGAGAAGGCATCCATCAAAATCTCAGAGGAGAACATCAGTAGTAACCACTTCAACATCGGCCACAGCAACTTCTTTCAAGACACACCTCCAAAGACAAGGAAAACAAAAGCAATAATGAACTTTTGGGACTTCATCAAGATAAAAGTCTTCTGCACATCAAAGGAAAGAGTCAACAAAACAAAGAGGCAACCCACAGAATGGGAGAAGGTATCTTCAGATAAAGTATCTACAGATAAAGGGCTGATATCCAAGATCTATAAAGAACTTCTCAAACTCAACACCCAAAAAACAAATAATCCAGTCAAAAGATGGGCAGAAGACATGAACAGACACTTCTCCAAAGAAGACATACTAATGGCTAATAGATACATGAAAAAATATTCATCATGATTAGCCATCAGGGAAATTCAAATGAAAACCACATTGGGATAACAACTTACACCAGTTAGAATGGCAAAAATTGACAAGGCAAGGAACAACAAATGTTGGTGAGGATGTGGAGAAAGAGGAACTCTCTTACACTGTTGGTAGGAATGAAAGTTGGTGCAGCCACTTTGGAAGACAGTTTGAAGGTTCCTCAAAAAATTAAAAATAGAGCTACCCTATGATCCAGTGATTGCACTACAGTATTTACCCCAAAGATACTGATGTAGGGAAAAGAAGGGCCATATGCACCCCAATGTTCATAGAAGCAATGTCCACAATAGACAAACTGTGGAAATAGCTGAGATGCCCTTCAACAGACAAATGGATAAAGAAGATGTGGTCCATATACACAATGGAATATTACTCAGCCATCAGAAAGGGTGAATACCCAACATTTGCATCAACGTGGATGGGAATAGTGGTGTTTATGCTAAGTGAACTAAGTCAAGCAGAGAAAGTCAATTATCATATGGTTTCTCTTATTTGTGTAACATAAGGAATAACATGGAGGACATTAGGAGAAGGAAGGGAAAAATTAAGGGGGGAGATATTAGGGGGAAATGAACCAGGAGAGACTGTGGACTCCAAGAAACAAACTGAGGGTTTTAGAGGGCAGAGAGGTAGGAGGATGGGCAGAGATAAGGAGGGCACATATTGCACAGAGCACTGGGTGTTATACAGCGACAATGAATCTTGGAACACTACATCAAAAACTAATGAGGTACTCTATGGTGACTAATAGAATATAATAAAAAAATTAAAAAAAGAGATGTCCTTTGGCCTATATTCTCTGAAAGCTCCTCTGTAACATCTAGACATTATTAACCTGAAATCTGACCCTCAGGCTGAGTTCCAGGACAAGTTAATAGGCCCTTTTCACAGGATGACTGGGGATGTGTTTGAGTCTGCTCTGTCATGCCCTGGGGTGGGTAGCCTTCCAAGAACTGTTTTGCCAGTTGTTTTGGTCCCCTGGTGCTCAGCAAAATAAGTGCTCCTGGTCTCAGAGCCAGGTGTTTAAGTGGTGTCCCCTTTGTGGAATGCATGAATCTGCTGGCTTCTGCATAAGCTCTTGGGAGCCCAGGGCTGGGGCAGGCCTATCAGTTTCAGCAGGAACACCAAGAAGCTTGGGGCCAGGGCAGGCCTGCAAGCTTCAGCAGGGCCATGGGGGAGCCTGGGTCCAGGCAGGCCTGCTGGCTTCAGTGGAACTGTGGAGGTAACCAAGGCATGAGAGTCCTGCTGGCTTTGGCAAGGTTCTGGGAGCATGTGGAAGCAGGCCAACCCAGCCAGCTTCAGCAGGGCTTTGAGGGAGCCCGGGGTCAGTTGCAAGCCCACTGGCTGCAGCAGGGTGACAGGGAACCCTGGGCCAGAGTGAGCATGTGAGTTGCAGCAGTACTAAAGGTGTGCCTGGGTGGGGAGCAGTTCCACTGGCTTCAGGGGGCCTGTGGGGGATCACAAGGGTAGAGCACATCTGCAGACTTTATCTATTTCATCAGGGCTGGGTGAAAAGCTTGGCTGTGGGACACTAACAAGGTAGATCAAGAACAAAAATTGCCACCAGCAAATGCATTCTTCCTTGGAGAAACTCCAACCAGAGCCCCACATCTCTGGTGGATTCTTTAAGATTAGCTAATGAATCTTCTTTGTGTATGGTCTAGGTGCTTTTCTTTTCTTTTCTTTTCTTTCTTTCTTTCTTTTTTTTAAGATTTTATTTATTTATTTGACAGATAGAGATCACAAGTAGGCAGAGAGGCAGGCAGAGAGAGAGGAGGAAGCAGGCTCCCCGCTGAGCAGAGAGCCTGATGTGGGGCTCTATCCCTGAACTCTGGGATCACAACCTGAGCTGAAGGCAGAGGCTTTAACCCACTGAGCCACCCAGGTCCCCCTCTTTTTTTTTTTTTATAGAGGGAGAGAATCTTAAGCAGGATCCACACCCAGCACTGAGCCTGACTCAAGACTTGATCACACAATCCTGAGATCAGACCTGAGCCAAAATAAGAGTCTGATGCTGAACTAACTGAGTCACCCAGGTGCTCCTATGGGCTTTTCAAACTAGTACTTCTCTGCTGAATCCCAGGGTGAGCGAGTATGAAGGAACCCTTTAAGAGTAGACTTTCCATTCCCCCCAGCCTTTTAGGTCTCTAGGAAATAAGTCTCATTGGTTTTCAGAGCCAGAAATTTTAGGGGACACATTCTCCAGCGTAGGCCCCCAAAGTTGGGGTGCCCGATGTGGGGCATGACCCCCCCACTCCTCAGGGAGAATCTCTGTATTTGTGAGATTTCCCCCTTATTGTGGGTTGCACTGTTGTGGTGCGGTTTTTGGTGAGATGCATTTCTTCCTCTCCTGTCTCAATGTGGCCCTTTTATTCTCTGTTGTGGAGAAGCTTTTCTGCTAGTTTTCAGGTCTTTTTCACAGGGAATTGATTCATGTGTAGCTGTAGATTTGGTGTGTTTATGGGAGGAGGACAGTTCAGGATCTTCCTATGCCACCATCTTGAACTACTTTTCAATGTGTTCTATGTCATGTTTAAGAAATACTTCTTTGGGGACGCCTCGGTGGCTCAGTTGGTTAAGCAGCTGCCTTTGGCTCAGGTCATGATCCCAGTGTCCTGGGATTGAGTCCCACATCGGGCTCCTTGCTCGGCAGGGAGCCTGCTTCTCCCTCTGCCTCCGTCTGTCAGTGCTCACTCTCTCTCTCTCTCTCTCTCTGACAAATAAATAAATAAAATCTTTAAAAAAAAAAAAAAGAAATACTTCTTTGCTCCAGAGTCACAAATTTATTCTGCTATAGGGCCTTCAAAAATTGTATACATTTGCAATTCTCATTTATATTTTTAATCTACTTGGAATTGGGTTTTGTGAGATCAAATTTCATAATTTTTACATATGAATAACTATTTGTCTCAACACTATTTACTGAAAAGTCCATACTTCTCTCTATGATATGCAGTGTCTACTCTGTCATGAATCTGTTTCCTATGGGTTACATGTGTGAGATAGATCTAACGAAAGTTGTGCAGGGTGTGTATTCTCTTCCATTGAAAAGTTTGTTATTCCTGTGTTAACACAACATTGTAGTTCCTATAGATTTATTATAGCACATGATTTATAATGTTTGTTTTGATGATCTTGAAAATGGTCTGTTTTCAATTAAAATTTCAAACTGCTTGTTGTTGGAGTATAGAGATACGATTGACTTCCACATACTCATTTTGCACCCAGCAACTTAGCTAAACTATTTTTATTAATTCCAAAGATTTGTCATTGTTACCTTTATTTTATATAAGCAATTGTGTTTAAATAACTACAGCTTTCTTTACTTTTAATTCTTTGACTTTTTATTTCTTCTTACTTTACTGCTCTTGCTAGGATATCTTCTATTTACTGTAATTTAATTGGTAGTATTTGGAACACTTTTTTTCCTTATCTTAAAAGGAAATTATTTTTACCATTATATATAATTTTACCATAGTTTTTTGTTCTAGGGTTTTTTTTTTTTAGCTGTAGGGCTTTTCATTTTTTATACCCATTTATCAGATTATGTAAATTTGTTCTTATTTCTAGTCTACAAATAGGTTTTCTTTTGTTTAAATTTTATAAACGAGCATTGAATTTTATCAAAAGCCCTTCCTACAACTAAACTGTTTCTAGATTCATTGAGATGCTGTTATGTCTTTTTTCTCCAATTAATTAATGTGGGTAATAATAATTGATGTCTAATATTAAACCAACTTTATTTTCCTGAATGATTTAAATTGATCATGATGATTTTTTCTTACACTTTGCTGTATTTGATTTGCAAACGTTTTGTTTAGAATTTTTTCATCTATACTCATTAGTAATATTTACCTGAAATTTATTTTTCCTACCTTCTTTGTCATGTTTTGGAATTGAGGCTATCCTACCCTTAATATGACTAGAGAGATATAAAGTGTTGTTTCTATTCACACTAACAAGTCTGACACCAAATGTGTGGGTTTTCCACATCAAACAATTCTCAAATTCTCTGCAGACACCAAGTGTCCTACAGGTCAATTAAATTCTGATACTAACTACATGGAGTTAGTGCAGACCCCATAGTTGAGAACTCAGTCTTTCAAGACTGACCACACCCTGTTCAGATGCCAATTGTAGGTAGTGGATCCCCAGGTTCCTTACACCTCTATTCAACTTGATTACAAATTGGGGTTCCCACACCTATCTTCTCAGGTTTGATAATTTGCTAAAGACTCATGGAAACCAGGGAAAACACTTCACTATTACTGGTTTATTATGAAGGATACAATTTAGGGGCAGCCAAATGGAAGAGGTGATTAGAGCAATGCATGGGGGAAGACACCCAGAGCTTCCATGCCCTTTTTGGTGTGTTATCTTCCCATAACCTCAATATGCTCAATAATGTAAAAGCTCATCATCAAATCTTGTTCAAGGGTTTCTATAGAGCTTAGACTCCATCCCCTCCTCTTCTTGGAGATTGGTGGGTTGAGCCAAAAGTTCAAAAGCTGATCATCAATTCTTGTTTGAGTCTCAATAAAGCTTAATCTTCAGCTCCTCCTTCTTTTCCTGGAGATTGGTGGATTGGGCCAAAAGTTCAAACCCTCAAATTTTAACAGCACTGTAGCTGGTCTTAAGGGCTAACTGAAAGTTAACACACTCCTTGCTTGCTTGCTGACTGACTAAAGGTCCTTGATGTGTAGTAGAACTAATTTACTTTCTTTGAGATTTGCAGACCACTGGCCTTTGGGAATAAAGGACCAAAACGTCCCCAGGCCACAAAGGACAGCAATTCTGTTTGAAGCTCCCTTAGCTTTCTGATTAGCCAAGGAATCTTTTAGCAAAATGTTTTTCATTTTTAAGGTCACACAAATGACTTCACTGACCTACCTTTGTACATCTGTAGACCTTGCCTTTCTTTCCAGAAAGAACAGAGTACTCTTGAACAACCCATGGGTACCAAGGATCCAGATCTTCTTGCACAACTCCCCTGGGCACCAAGGAGCTAGAACTTCTTGCACAATCTCTGAGCATTGAGATAACTCTGTAGTTGACATCATTGAGTCTATATGTAATCAAGAAATATCACAGGGTACCTGGGTGGCTCAGTCAGTTAAGTGTCTACCTTGGGCTCAAGTCATGATCCCAGGATCCTGGGATTGAGTCCTGCATCAGGCTCCCTGCTCAGTGGGGAGTCTGCTTCTTCCTCGACTTCTCCCCCGATCTCTCTCTCTTTCTGACAAATAAATAATGAAGATGTAAAAAAAAATGTGACAGACCACAGCACTCTCTTAACTGATTAACCCCTTTAAAAATCTCCGGGACAGGCAGAAACCTGGGAGTTGGCCTTAGTGAAGAGTCTGCCTTTTCCCCGTGTGGCCAACCTCCTGAGGAAAACTCGTGTTCCTTTCCAATCGAAGTTCATCTCTTGAGTACTGGTCTTTTGAGTGATCGGCAGCCAAAGGAGTTTCTGGTGACCAGCCCCTCTTGCAGCTATCTAAGGGCCCCACCTTAAGTCACCTTATTAGCATAAACTCAAATGTGTTTAAAAGGGCTCATTATGAATAACAAAAAGTATTCCTATCACTCAGGGAATTCCAAAAGTTTTAGCTCTGTGTCAGGAATAGAGGATGAGGATCAAATATATTTCTGAGTATACTATAAGAATATAGTTGTCTCACATTATATATATTTTTCCTCAAGTGTTTGTTAGAACTGTCCAGTAAAATTGTCTGATCTATGGTATTTGTGGTGGGGGTGGGGAGGACAATTTAAACAACAGATTTAATATCTATAATTGTTATAAAACTATTTAGATATTCTGTTTCTAGTTTATTTCATTTCAATAAGCTGTATATTTTTAAGAATTTATTCATGCCATTTAAATTTTCAAATTTTAGCATAAACACAATATCTTATTATCTTTTAATGTTTTGAATCTGTAACTATTACACTTCTTCATTCTTATAATTGTTTCTTTGTTTCTTTTATGTATCTTGCCAGCGCTTATTGATATTACTCTTTTCAACAATCTTTGACTTTGCTGATAATCTATGTATTTACTTCATTTAATTAATTTCAACTATCTTTAATTTTTCCTTTCTTCTACTTTGGCTTTATTCTGTTGCTCTTTTTCTAACTTCTTAAATCAAATGGTTAGTTCATTAAATTTTAACCTTCCTTTTTTTCTAATATAAGCATTTAAGGATATAAAATTTGCTCTAACAATTTCCTTAAATATGTTTCACAATTTTTATGTGTAACATTGTTACCATTATCAAAATCTAAACATCTTCTATTATCCATTATTATCTTCTTTTACCAATGAGTTATTTAGAATTATGTTTCTTTTTTTTTCAAAGATTTTATTTATTTATTTGACAGAGAGAGAGACAGCAAGAGAGGGAACATGAGCAAGAGTAGTGGGAGAGGGAGAAGCAGGGTTCCCGCTGAACAGGGAGGCTGATGCGGGGCTCAAACCCAAGACTCTGGGATCATGACCTGAGTTGAAGGCAGATGCTTAACAACTGAGCCACCCAGGCACCTGAATTATGTTTCTTGATTTCTAAATTCATGAGGAATTTTCTAGCATACATGGAATTATAGTTTTAAAAATATATTACAAATATTAACTGAAGTTTGTTGGTGCTAGAGAATATGGCCTGTATGGTATCAATGCTTTAAAAATTACCAATATGTGATCATTTTAAAGAAATATTCCATGTGGTCTTGAAAAGAATGCATACTCAGCAATTTTTATATATATATAAATATGTATATGTATATATATTGCATATTTATATATGTATATATGTGTAATTACAGATGTGTGTATAAGTATATATACATATACATTAAATATATAAAAGCATACATACATATACAGGTAGACATATATATACACACACTGTTTTATATATAGGTGTAGATATAGATGCAGGTATAAATAAATTGATATGTATGTCTTTTTTATTTTTATGTCTTTAAAGATTTTATTTATTTATTTGACAGAGATCACAAGTAAGTGGAGAGGCAGGCAGAGAGAGAGAGAGGAGGAAGCAGGCTCCCTGCTGAGCAGAGAGCCTGATGCAGGGCTTGATCCCAGGACCCTGGGATCATGACCTGAGCTAAAGGCAAAGGCTTTAACCCACTGAGCCACCCAGGTGCCCCGATACGTATATCTTTTCGCATATACTTGTCAATTATGTTGATCAAAACTTTCATATCATTACTCATATTTTACTTGCTTGTTCTATTTTATTGTGAGGTAAGTTAAAATCACTCACAGTCAAGATAGGTTTATTATTCTTTGTATTTGTCAATGTTTATTGTAAATATTTTGATAGAATTTTAAAAGATTTACCCTATTTCATCTATTTTAAGTTTTACAATTCTTCCTTATTTTCACATTTCTGAAATAAATATGTATCTGATAAATGATGGTGTCTAAAATAATAATTAGCTACATTCTTTTAATTTAGCACATATCTATGTATCCTATGATTTATGTAACTCTTGATCTGAGGAAATATGATGGGTCATCACTGTAAGCTGAAACTTCTTTCAGTATAAAGTGATCTTTATGTTCAGTAATGCTTTTGTTTATCTTTTTGTTTGCTAGGACTATATGTATACAATATTCTTGTTGGTTAACATTTGTTCGGGATATATTTTTTCCTTATGTTGTATATATGTATCTTATAATTAGTCTTAAAATTTAATCTGAGATTCTTTGATTTTTTTTTAAATTACATGGAATATTGAGCCATTTTTTATTCTAATACTGATATTTTTGGATTTTCCACATCTTATTTTATGCTTTTTAATTGTTTTTTCAGTTTCTTTTTTGTTGTTGTTTCTTTTAAGTTATTATCCATGTTTCTCTTTGCATTTTGTCACTCTACTAGGAAGTTAAATTCTCTGTTTATTTCTTTCATTGCTATACTGGAGAATTTTAAAGCTAATCTTGACTTTAAAGATTAGTCATTAAAAATAAAAATATAATAAGGAAAATAAAAAGATTGGTCATTATCTTTACCATTCACCTGAAAGATATGAGGACCTTAGAGCACCATAATTTTATGACCCATTACTGATATATTTGAATTTTGTCACATATGTTAGATTTGTCTCTCTTTTAAACACACAAAATGTTGTTGTTATCACTTTATTGTGGTTGTTGTTTTATACAACTATTATATATTTTGATTTATCAGTATTTATAACTTCTTTCATTCTCATTTCTTACTGTTTCTCAGACATTCTCTCTGGGCTTATTTTACTTATGCTGGAAGAACATTCTTTACATTTTCCTTTATATGGATCTTTTGGAAACAAACATTTTTTGTTTGTTAAAAATATGTTTATTCTGATTTTCAGATTTCTTTGCTAGATATGATATACTGAGTTGATGGATTTTGTTTGCTTTCATTGTTCTCTCAGCACAACAAAGATACAAATTCATTCTCACCTTGTGTTTGAAAAGTTAGCTAGAGGGAGGCAAGATGGTGGAGGTGTAGTCCCCTGAATTTAACTGGATATCTATAAAAATATTTTGAACACCCACAAAATCAGACTGAGGTGTAAGAATATATATCTGGATCTCTACAAGAAGAAAAGTGACCACCTTTTGCAAGGTAGAACATGCAGAGTCATGACTCTGAGGGGAGATATTGGAAAATAAACAGAAGGGGGAGATAGCTTCTGTAAACTGGTCCTGGAAAGTAATATAACACTGGAGCTTAAAATCAGAACCATTAGAAATCTTCTCTAGTGAGAGACATCCCTCTCTTAAAGGGGCTCTGGAAATGAAAAGGCAGAATTCTAGATAGGGCATTGTGGTCTTGGGATATGAAGGGTCATAGAACATAAGGGGCTTCCTGGGCCAGCAGAGTACCCCAGCAGTGGAGCCAGGAAGCAGGTTATGGTCAGTGAACCCATGAAGGGTCTCAGCTCAGATTGCCATAAACCAAGAGCTGGGCCTGTCAGTAACCACTCTTTTCCTGAGCAGCCTGAAAAATCTGGAAACTGCGCCTGACGAGATAAAAACTCACAGGGTGGTAGCAGCCTGGAAAGGCTTTAGAGCAGCACCCAGACATGATACAGGAGCTTCAGGTGCCAGCACAAGCCTGTGGCCACTCAGTTTTAGAATCACAAAGGACAGTGGCACTCCCAGGTCCCTGGGACTACCTTTTAGAGAGTTGCAGTGTGCAGGCACCATGGGAGGCTACAGTTTTCCCTTGGGCTACAGAAGTGGAGACTCTTTGTCCTAGAGGGTTTATTAAAGAGAGAAGACTGATTTTTCTGCTCTGGGCCAGATTTTGGGTACAGCCATTTTTGCTCTGATCCTCTGAAGCATGGAAAACATCCAGGGAAAAAAGGCCACACAGATGACTGGTTTCCACTGAGCTCAACCCCCTGGCAGGGGATGGGGCAACTCCAGCCAGGCATGGTTATCTGAGACACAGCACACAGGCCCCTCCCCCAGAAGACAGGCTGGAATAACAGGTGAATGACAACCTCATGGATCCCATAAGACTTTAAATCCCAACACCAAGGGAAAGCCTCATGACTTGTTTTTCAGATAAAACACTCCTTTATCTTTTTTTCTTTTTCTTTTGCTTTTTCTGTTTTTTTTTTTTACCTTTTTTCCTCATTTCAACTAGATGTTTATTGTATCAACTTACATTTCATAGTCGTTTTTTAACTTGTATTTTTTCAGTTATATTTTTTATAGATACATGCCTCATTTTAGTCCTTTTTTCACTCAATTTTACCTTCATGTATATGTAGGTTTTATTTTCCTTGTAATTTTGGGATGTGGCATACTCTAACACAGAGACCAAAATACACCCAGGAACAACTGGAACACCCTGCTTTATTCACATTGAGAGATTATAGTCCCCATTCTCCTCCTCCTTTTCTTCTTTTTCATTTTTCTATTTTCATTTTTTAATTTTATTCTTGTGCTTCCTTTTGACTTTGTTTTTCAATAGGTGGCTTCTGACCAGTCCAGATTTTGCCAGGGTGCATCTTGCTTGGGTCACGGTTGACATTCTGGACTCTGCTCATTAACTCAACCATCCCTTGACAGAATGACTAGGAGGAGGAACTCTCAACAAAGAAAGAACCAGAGACTATGTTCTGTGCCACAAAACTAATGGATATAGATATAAGCAAGATGTCAGAGATAGAATTCAGGATAGCAATCATAAAGTCAAAGCCAGACTTGAAAAAAAGCATTAGTGACAATATAGAATCTCCAAGGGCAGAAATTAAATCTAAGCAGGCTAAACTAAGAATGCTATGAATGAGATATAGTCTAAACTTGATACTCTAACAGCCAGGGGAAATGAGGAGAGAGAGACTAAGTAATCTAGAATATAAGCTGTTGGAAAGGAAAGAAGTTGAGGAAAACAGAGATAGGCAGTTAGTAGCACATGAAAAAAAAGTTTTGGAAAGATTAATGATGCCATGAAATGTTCCAATGTCAGAATTATTGGCATCCCTCAAGGGGTGGAGAGAGAGAAAGAGGACTAGAAGGTATGTTTGAGAAAATTATAGCTGAGAACTTCCCTAATAAGGGGGAGGAAACAAGCATTTGAGTCCAAGAGGTAGAGAGGACCCCTTCCCCCAATCAATAAAAAGTAGATCAACACTCTGACATATAATCCTGAAACTTGCAAATCTTACAGCCAAGGAAACTATCCTAGAAACAACTAGAGAGAGGAGATTCTTTACATATGGAGGGAGAAACATCAGAATAACTTCAGACCTATCCACAGAAACCTGGCACGCTGGAAAGGGCTGGCAAGACATATTTGGGGTACTAAATGAGAAGAACATGCAGCCAGGAATACTTTATCTAGCAAGGCTGTCATTCAGAATGGATGGAGAGATAAATAGCTTCCAGCACAGGCAGAAACTGAAAGAATATATGACCACAAAGCCAGTCCTACAAGAAATATTAAGGAAGATTCTGTAAGTGAAGAGAGACCCCAAGAGTCCCATAAATCAGAGAGAAACAGACAATCTACAGAAACAGGGACTTTGCAGGGAATACAGTGGCACTAAATTAATCTTTCAGTAGTTACTCTGAATGTAAATGGGCTGAATGCTCCCATCAAAAGATACAGGGTTTCAGATTACATAAAAAGCAGGATCAATCCATATGCTTTCTACAAGAGACTCATTTTGAAACTAATGACACCTCCAGATGCAAAGTGAGGGGATGGAGAACAATTTACCACACTAATGGACCTCAAAAGAAAGCTGGGATAGCAATCTTCATATAAGACGAATTAGATTTTAAAACAAAGACCATAGAAAGAAATGTAGAGGGATACTATATCATACTTGAAGTGTCTATCCAACAAGATCTAACAATTGTAAATATCTATCCCCTCAACAGGGGAGCAGCCAATTATATAAACCAATTCATAACCAAAATAAAGAAACATATGGATAATAATACATTAATAGTAGCAGACTTTAGCACTCCACTCTTAGCAATGGAGAGATCATCTAGGCAGAAGATCAACAAAGAAACAAGAGGTTTTTTAAAAAAGATTTCATTTATTTATTCATCAGAGAGAGAGGGAAAGAGAGATAGAGCACAAGCAGGGGGATTGGCAGGCAGAGGGAGAAAAAGTCTCCCCACTGAACATGGAGCCTGATGTGGGACTCAAACTCAGGACCCTGAGATCATGACTTGAGCTGAAGGCAGCTGTTCAACTGACTGAGCTACCCGGGTTACCCAAAATAAGAGCTTTGAATGACACATTGGACCAGGTGAACTTTGTAGATACATACAAAACATTTATCCTAAAACAAAAGGATATTCATTCTTCTTGAGTGCACATGGAAGTTTCTCCAGAATAGACCACATACTAGGTCATAAATAAGGTCTCAACCGATACCAAAAGATTGGTATTATTCCTTGCATATTTTTAGACCACGATGCTTTGAAACTGGGACTCAACCACAAGAAAAAAATTGGAAGGAACTCAAACACTTGGAAGCTAAAGAGCATATTGCTAAAGAATGATTGGGTCAACTGGGAAATTAAAGAAGAACTTAAACAGTTCATTGAAAGTAATGAGAATGAAAACATACCAGTTCAAAACCTGCGGGATACTTCAAAGGCAGTCCTAAGAGGGAAATGCATAGCCATCCAAGCCTCTCTCAAAAAATTAGAAAAATCCCAGATGCACAAGCTAACCTTAACACCTAAAGGACCTGGAGAAAGAACAGCAAATAAAGCCTAAACCAAACAGGAGAAGAAAATAATAAAAATTACAGCAGAAATCAATGAAATAGAAACAAGAAAATAGTAGAACAGATCAATGAAACTAGAAGCTGGTACTTTGAAAGAATTAATCAGATCAGTAAAACTCTGGCCAGACATATCCTAAAGAAAAGAGAAAGGACCCAAATTAATAAAATTGTGAATGGAAGGGGAGAGTTCACAACTATTACCAAGGAAATAGAAACAATTATTAGAAATTATTACCAGCAGGTATGCCAGGGTGGCTCAGTCAGTTAGGGGTATGCCTTTGGCTCATTTCATGATCCCAGAATCCTGGGATTGAGTCCTGTATTGGGCTTCTAGCTTAGCAGGGAACCTGCTCTCCCACTTCCTGCTGCTCCCTCTGCTTGTGCTCTTTCTCTATCTCTCTGACAAATAAATAAATGAAATAAAAAAAGAAATTATTGGGGCACCTGGGTGGCTCAGTTGGTTAAGCAGCAGCCTTTGGCTCAGGTCATGATCCCAGGATCCTGGGATCAAGTCCCGCATCGGGCTCCTTGCTCAGTGGGAAGCCTGCTTCTCTCTCTCTGTCTCTGCCTGCCACTCTTCCTGCTTGTGCTCTCTCTCTCTCTCTGACAAATTAATAAATAAAATCTTAAAAAAAAAGAAATTATTACCAGCAACTATATGCCAACATATTAAGCAATCTGCTAGAAATGGATGCATTCCTAGAAACTTATAAGCTACCAAGACTGAAATAGGGAGAAACAGACAATCTGAACAGGCCAATAACCAAAAAGGAAATTGAAGCAGTAATCCAAACCCCCCCAAAAAACAAGAGTCCAGGATCATATGACTTCCCAGGGCTATGCTACCAAATATTTAAGAAGAAATAAGAGCTATATCCATTCTACTGAAGCTGTTTCAAAAAATAGAAATGGAAGGAAAACTTCCAAACTCATTCTATGAGGCTAGCTTTACCCTGGCCCCAAAACCAGACATAGACCCCAACAAAACAAGGATTACAGACCAATCTCCCTGATGAATGTGAATGTTCCAATACTCAACAAGATCCCAGCTAATAGGATCCAACAGTGCATTTAAAGGATTATTCACTATGACCAGGTGGGATTTATTTCTGGGATGTAAATGTTCGTCAACATTTACAAATCAAGCAACATGATAGAGCACATTAATAAAATACAAGAACCATATGATCCTCTCAACTGATGTAGAAAAAACACTTGACCAAACACTACATACTTTCCTGATTAAAACTCTTCAAAGTATAGGAAAGAGGGAACATACCTCAATATAATAAAAGTCAACTATGAAAAGTCCACAATCAATATCATTCTCAATGGGGAAAAACTGGGAACATTTCCCTTAAGGTCAGGAACATTACAGGGATGCCCACTCTCACCATTACTGTTTAACTTAGTACTAGAAGTCCTAGCCTCAGCAATCAGAAAACAAAAAGAAATAAAAGGCATTCCACTTGGCAAAGAAGAAGTCAAACTCTCTCTCTTCACAGATGACATGATATTTTATGTGGAAAACCCAAAAGACTCCACCCTGAAATCACTTGAAGTCATATCATACAGCAATGTGGCAGGATACAAAATCAATGCACAGAAATCAGTTGCATTTCTATACACTAACAATGTATTGAAGAAAGAGAAATTAAGGAACCAATTCCAGCACCAAAAACCATAAGGAATAACCCAGAAATAAACCTAACCCAAAGAGCTAGAGGAGCTATACTTTAGAAGTACAGAACACTTACGAAAGAAATTGAAGAAAACACAAAAAGATGGAAAAATATTCCATGCTCATGGTTTGGGAGAATAAACATTGTTAAAATGTCTATGCTGCTCAGACCAATCTACACTTTCGATGAAATCCCTACCAAAATACCATTGACAATTTTCACAGAGCTGGAACAAACAATCCTAAAACTTGTATGGAACCAGAAAAGACCCCAAATCACCAGAGGAATGTTGAAAAAGAAAACCAAAGCTGGGGGCATCACAATGTCTGACCTCAAGCTATATTACAAAGTTTTGATCACCAAGTCACCAAGGGAGTGTGGCATTGGTACAAAAACAGACATGGACCAGAATAGAGAGCCCTAAAATGGAACCTCATCTCTATGGTCAACTAATTTTTTATAAATCAGTAAAGAATATCCAAAGGGGGGGAACAGTCTCTTCAATAAATGGTGCTGGGAAAATTGGACAGCTGCGTGCAGAAGAATGAAATTAGACCATTCTCTTACACCATACACAAAGACAAACTCAAAACAGATGAAAGACCTAAATGTGAGAGACAAATCCATCAAAATCCTAGAGGAGAACATAGGCAGTAATCTCTTTGACATGAGCCACAGTGACTTCTTTCAAGACACGTCCCTAAAGGCAAGGGAAACAAAAGCAAAAATGAACTTTTGGGACTTCATCAAGTTAAAAAACTTATTCACAGCAAAGGAAACAGCCAACCAATCTAAGAAGCAACTCATGGAATGGGAGAAGATATTTGTAAATGACATTATGGATAAAGGGGATAAATGGCTGGTATACAAGGTCTATAAAGAACTTCTCAAACTCAGCACCCAAAAAACAAACAACCCAGCCAAGAAATGGGCAGAAGACATGAAGAGACACTTCTCCAAAGAAGACATACAAATGGCTAAGAAACACATGAGAAATGTTCAACATCACTAGCCATCAGGAAATACAAATCAAAACTACAATGAGATATCACTTCACACCTGTCAGAATGGCTAATTTCAACAGCACAAGAAACAACATGTGTTGGTGAGAATGTGGAGAAAGGGGAACTCTCTCATACTTTTGGTGGGAATGCAAGCTAGTACCGTCACTCTGGAATACAGTATGAAGGTTCCTCAAAACAATAAAAATAGAACTACCTTATAATCCAGCAATTGCCCTACTAGGTATTTATCCAAAGACACAAAAATACTAATTCAAAGGGATACATGTACCTTGATGTCTATAGCAGCATTATCAATAATAGCCAAATTACAGAAAGAGCCCAAGTGTCCATGGACTAATGAACAGATAAGGAAGAGGTGGTATATAAATTCAATGGCATATTACTCAGCCATAAAAATGAATGAAATATTTCCACTTACAATGATACAGATGGAACTAGAGGATATTATGATAAGCAAGACAAGTCAGTCAGAGTAAAACAAATACCGTATGATTTTATTCATATGTGGAATTTAAGGAAAAGAACGTGAATACAGGGGGAAGAAAAATAAATGGCAAACCAAAAAACAGACTCTTAACTATAGAAAACAAACTGAGGGTTACTAAAGGGGACGTGGATGGGATATGGGTTAATTGGGTGATGGGTATTAAGGAAGGCACTTGTGATGAGCACTGGGTGTTGGATGGAAGTAATGAATCAGTAGATTCTACATCTGAAACAAATGTTACACTGTGTATCAACTAACTGGAGTTTAAATAAAAACTTGAAAGATGAAAAAAAGGAAAATAAGCTCGATATGATTTCAGTTTTTTTAAAGTTATAGTATTTGTTCTGTCTCTTTTTATGTGATTTAACTAGTGAATATTTCTGTGTGTACTTGAGGAAAATGTATATTCTCTTTTTCTTGGATGGAATGTTTTATATATATATTTTTGAACTGTGCATTCTGAAGTATGCTTCAAGTAATAAATGTTCTTTTTGACTTTGCAACTGGATAATGAAATTTGTTGAAAATTAAAAAAAATTTAAAATATTTAAATTTAAAATATTTAAAATATTAATTGAATATATAATTTAGGGAAAAATAATTTACATGAAATAAATTTTTCTTTTAATATAGTTAAGACTGTCTAAACTCATTAAATTAAAGGAAATAGAGTAAAAAATTAAGGATTCTATGATTCTTAGGCAGCATTAGTGTGGCAGAAACTGACTGCCAAATACCTCAACCAAATATTACCCAGATTCTGTTCATTCTACTGCCTAAATATCTTTCTTATCTTTTCCACTGACTCAGTACTGACCTTCAAAATGTTCTAGCTGGTCTCCTTGTTTCTAGTCCTTCCTTTCTCCAGCTAATTCTTCACACTGCTTCCATAATTATCATTTAAAAGAATATATAACAAGAAAAAAACTGTAATCCTCTTACTCCCCTTCTTAAAATTCTTTGATGACTCTCCATTGCATCTAGGATAAGATCCAAACCACTTAGCCTTGCATTGCAGGCTTCTATTATTTTCTTTTCCTTCTTTTTTAAGTTTTGTATTGTTAACATACACTGTTAACATTAGTTTCAGATATACAATGTAGTGATTCAATATCTCTATGCATTATTCTATACTCACCACAAGTGTAGCTATCAGCTGTCACCATGCAACGTTATTACAGTATATGATTGGCTATACTCCCTAAGCTGTACCTTTTGTTTCCATGACTTATTCATTCTATGACTGGAAGCCTACATATCCCACTCCCCTTCTCCCATTTTGCCCAATCTCCTATCGCTTTTCCCCTTGCCAATGATCAGTTTGTGACCTTGGTTGTTGCTTTCTCCTCTCTAGGCCTTTGGGTCCCCATTTATAGCAAGAGGGAGATTTGATAATATATTTTACAAAGGTTTGGCTTGAGGACACTGTACATTTATGATTCCATAACTATCAGGTGTGTTTGTGAGTGTGTGTATGTATGCTTGAATTTGGATGTGACTCTATCCCTTGGGCTTCAGTTAACTTATAAAATGAGGATTTTAATCTAGATAATCTCTTTAAGGTCCATCTGGTTTTTAAATGTCATAATCCAATGTAGCCCAAGCCTTTTTCCAAAATCATATCCTAGGTTTTCTCCTCATATCTTTTTTTGGGGGGTATCTTTATTATCCTTCTATATTTTTTCTTAAAGTTCAAGGATGCTCTCCCTCTTGCAACTCCCAGAAAAAAACACAAAAACTTTCAGGTCTTGCCTCAGAACTTGGGAGTAGAGTTCCCCTCTGGAAACACTCCTCTCAGTTCCAAAGAGCTATAAAAAAAAAAAAAAAAAAAGCCAGCTGTTTGGAACTTTCTTCCACTACTAATAGTTTTTTTTTTTCAGTTGTCTTGAGAAACTAAATTATTCTCCAAATAAACTCCTGTTAGGTTTATATTAAATGTGATTTAAGTGGAAAATTATCACCCTATCATACTGGGAAAACCTCTCCAATCTTTCCAGGGAAGAAATACTTTCATTAACCAGGGCCTCTCCCAGAATCTTCAAGGCAAGAATCTCACCTTGAGGTGGCACTCAGAGATAAATGGCTATGGAGTGAGCACATAATTATCCCCAGCCTTCTTGGGGAACCCAGACCTTCAGGACCTACCGAGCCTGTAAGGGGACCATCTTCAACAATCTCCCTGCTTTCACACTGGGCAGCCTCTCTTTCAACCCTGGGAGATGAAATCTCTCCTGTTTGTAAAGGTCTATGGATATCTTATTCCACTATTTATGCCACAATTTAAATATCTTTAAGGATTCTTAAAGATCATCAATCAGATCTAACTGCTTTATTGAAGAGATGGGGAGAATGAGGCCTAGAAAAGGAATAGGACTTAACCCAAGTTCACATGGTGAGTCAGTGACAAAGGCAGCCTTCCCAGCCTGTGGAAGACCAGCAACCATATTGTAGTTTGATTTTGTAAATTTTCTCTGCTTCATATTTTCCCCTTTATTACCCAGTGCTCTAGTCATCCTGAAAGTTTTTGTTTTTGTGTGAGTACCTAATTTTTGGATACAAGGATAACTATCAGAGAGGGGGACCTATCCCTTTCTTTAGTCTTGTTCAAAGCACTTGCCAGCCACACCTGATTCTTCTTGGGACCTTGGTTATCTAACAGCAGAAACCTATAATGAGCCCTGGCTTTTTTTTTTTTTTTTATGACTGCTCTGGCTGAGTTCTCAACCTATTTATCCATAATCAGGGACAGATTTCCACAAACAGGAGCTGCAGTAGGCCCTGAAAACTTCATCTCTCCCCCAAGAAAAACCTTTAAGAGCACGCCCCATGGAAAAATAATGTAATAGAATATGTCATCTCTTGAGATCTTGGTGACTTAGCAAACTTTTTCCCAAATTCCCATCACCCACCATCACCACCAGTCCCCTCTGCTGATAGCTAGCACAGTGCATTCTCACACCACACACTGATTGCCATGAACAAAACAGTAGACTTAAAAATACATTTCAAAACAATATGAGAGAAGGATTTGTAAACTCTGTCATTGAGAAATTTAGGGCACAGGGAGAATATGGTTTTCATTGATGCATTCCTTATTCATTCATCGTTCATTTATTCATTCAATCTTAAACAGTCACCAAGTGTCTATTGTGGATTAAGTCCTGTGTGACATTCTGGGGTATAGAAATAAGGTACTAACCACTCCCCTCAAGGAGTTTCCAGATCAGTGGAAGCAGATGTGACAGTTTTATAATACACAGTGATCAGGGTAAGATTAGAGTTTACATTCAAAATTTGGGTTAGGGGACTCAAACAACACTTCAAAAAAAAAAGATAGTTTTTTAGTGATTTTTGTAAGAATAGGATTTCACCATCAGAAATGGGAAAAGGGAGATCTAAGCAGAGGGACAACCATGTCAAAAGCCTGTGACTGAATTATAATAGCTAATATTTATTGAGAATCTACTATGTGCCAGGTATTTTATGCTAAATTCATTTAATCCTGACAAAAATCCAGTGAAATAAATGATATTATTATCCCATTTACAGATAGGTAACTGAGGCACAGAGATTTTAAATTATTTGCCCAAGGCAATTTTAACTAGGAAATAGGGGAGGCATTATTTTTACCCAGGCAGTTGGACTTCAGAGCTGACGCTCTTAACTGCTACATGGTATTGCCTCTTGCAGATACTAGTGAGAAACATCTTGACTAGCCTGTGAGGACAAGGGAGTGGAAATACAGAAGGTGAAAATAGCAAGGAGCAAGTTGAAAAGATCATAATCAAAGAGGTATGTGGAGAAACAATGAGGATCCTTTAAAATGGAGGAGGCTTTTGCATTATGTATGACTCTTGGACAAAAATTCAGGTCTATGTGGAATACTCTATTTGCTCACCTCTATGTAAGAGATTATTGTCACATCTCAGGTGGGGACCAGAATCCAGGAGGTTTATGCAGTGTGCAGATAAATGGAAAAAGAGCTTCTAATCTCCAGGTTCTTATGGCCTCTGCTGACACCCTTGTCATCCAAGCCCAGCCAATGGGCTATGAAAGAAGCAAGATGAACACACTCTGTATTTTTGTTTTATTTAGAAATGATTTAAAAAACATTAAAAAAAAACCACACTCTGTATTTTTGTTTTATTTAGAAATGATTTAAAAAACATTAAAAAAAAAAGGAAGCAAGATGAAAACTACCTGAGGGAGTTAGGCCCCAGGCAAACACTGTCTTTGGCCTTGGTTTGGAAAGAGCTTGTGAGGTCCAAGAAAGGTAGTATTTGAAGGAAACTGGGGGAAGAGAACTAGTTTCTTGAGAGGTGAGAATATGCGTTCTGGTCACAAAAACCCTTTTTGGAAATGTAACCAAATTAATAAGGGTTTCTTTTCTCATCATTCTTTCTGCCTTTATTTTTTTTTTTTTATTTGACAGACAGAAATCACAAGCAGGCAGAGGCAGGCAGAGAGAGAGGAAGGGAAGCAGGCTCCCCGCTGAGCAGAGAGCCCGATGTGGGGCTCGATCCCAGGACCCTGAGATCATGACCTGAGCCGAAGGCAGAGGCTTTAACCCACTGAGCCACCCAGGCGCCCCTGCCTTTAATCTTTTTTTTAATAGTTAGTTTTTGTGTCTGTGAAATGTCAGTAACTTTCAGTTGTGTTGCAAAGGAGGAGGAAATATGTGTCGCAGACAGCTTGTCCTAACCCAATATCCATTCTATTCTTCCTGTCTAATGGAACTCTAATTTTGTTTGAGGCAAAAGTTGTCCCAGATAAACAAGCAAACAGACAAATACAAAACTGCATATTTCAGACCTCCTAGCTTCCCAGCAGGGTGGCAAGATGAATTAGTTCTGACCAATGAGACAATGAGATGTAAGCAGAATTCACTGTGTGGAGATTCTAGGAAAGTATTTCTTAAAAGGGGTAGACTCAGTGGAAGCATACCTTTTGCTTTTTCCTCTCCTTTCTTCCTGCAATGCAAAAGTCTGGTGGTACAAGAACTATCTACCTTATAGATGCAATTTTATACACCAAAAATCACACCACAGGTAAGAATGGTAGAACATAGGGACGCCTGGGTGGCTCAGTTGGTTGAGCGGCTGCCTTAGCCTCAGGTCATGATCCCAGCGTCCTGGGATCGAGTCCCACATCGGGCTCCTTGCTCGGCGGGGAGCCTGCTTCTCCCTCTACCTCTGCCTGCCACTCTGTCTGCCTGTGCTCGCTCCCTCTCTCTCTCTCTCTGACAAATAAATAAAATATTTAAAAAAATTTAAAAAAAAAAAAGAATGGTAGAACATAAAGACATAGCAGTCTTGATACCCAGTGGGTCTTAGACTCCCTCTTAATTTCTTATTATATGAGAAAAATAAATCCCTTACATATCTAAACCTCTGGGGGCTTTGTATGCTTGTTTTCTTTTATTATTTGTGGCCAAATGCAATCCCAAATTGGTGTAATCTGAAACCTTCTTCAGGTGGAGTTTAAAGAGTGGTGGGGCAATGGGGTCTACTGAGGAAGAGGTAGTCTACTACTGAGGAAGATCCTGAGGGGCAAGCTGTGGGCAGCTGCTTGAAAGCCTTTCTTCCAAAGCTCCCCTTTGTCCAAACCTGGGAATTTCTCTGTTCTGACTAAATCAGGAAGGCAGTTCCCTTACAAGGGGTGGCAGTGAGAACCAGAGCCTTTAAAGAAAAGTGAAGTCCAGAAGATAAAATACAGACATCTGATAAAAGCTGTACTTTCCCTCCTATCTCTGTTTTTTGAAACTTTTCTCTAGCAAAATCTAGGATGTTCCTTGTTCTGTTATTTTTTAAATATATAAATGTAATGATTTAATAACTATAAGTAAAACACAGTGATAGATTGTGCTTCTTTTACAGACTGGTGATAATGATATGTTTAGCTACAATTTTCACAGAGAAACTTAAAACAATATTCACATTGAATAAAAACCTTCACATACACACACACACACAAAAACTCATGGGTAATGAAGACATACTAAATTTGACATAAATCAAAAATTATTGGAGTTACTCATATTTTGAGTTCAAAGTATTTGTTGTGTTTAAAAATTAATACCTGTAGATGACAATAATATGCTTATATTTCCAGATATTACAGAGAAAGTATACTCCATTGTTCATAAACTTTTTAAAATTTTAATTTTAATTCCAGAACACTTAGCATACAGTGTTATAATAGTGTCAAGTGTGCAGTATAGCAATGCAACAGTTCCATACATCACCCAGTGATCATCATGACAAGTGCCCTCCTAAGTCCTTATCACCTATTTCACACATGTGCTCACTCCCCTCCCCTCTTGCAACAATCTGTTTCTTCTTTAGAGTTAAACATCTTTTTCTTGGCTTGCCTCTCTCTCCCTTTTATTTCCCTTTGCTCATTTGTTTTGTTTCCTAAATTCCATATATGAGGGAAATCATATGGTATTTTTTCTGACTTTTTTCACACATTATCCACTAGCTCTATCCATGTCATTGCCAATGGCAAGATTTCATTCTTTTTACAGCTGAATACTATTCCATTATATATATCCCACAACTTCTTCATCCATTCATCAGTCAGGGGATACTTGGACTGCTTCCATATCTTGGCTATTGTTAATAATGCCACTATAAACACAGGAGTGTATGTATCTCTTTGAATTAGTGTTTTTGTATTCTTTGGGTAAATACTAAGTAGCATGATTGCTGGATCATAGGGCACTTATATTTTTAACTTTGTGAGGAAGCTTCATACTGTTTTCCAAGTAGCTGTACCAGTTTTCATTCTCACAAACGGTGCGAGAGGGTTACTTTTTCTCCATATCCTCACCAACACCTGTTGTTTTTTGTTGTTGTTGATTTTAGCCATTCTGACAGGTGTGAGGTGGTATCTCATCATGGTTTCGATTTATGTTTCTTTGATGGTGAGTGATATTGAGCATCTTTTCATGTGTCTGTTGGCCCTCTGGATGTCTTTTCAAAAGAAATGTCTATTCATGCTTTCTGCCCACTTTTAATTCTATTATTCATTTTTGGGGTATTGAGTTTTATGAGTTTTTAATGTATTTTGCATACTAACTCTTTATTGGATATGTCATTTTCAAATATCCTCTCACATTCCATAGGTTGCCTTTTAGTTTTGTTGATTTTTTCCTTCACTATGAAGCTTTTTATTTTGATGTATTTTGATGTAGTCCCAAAAGCTTATTTTTGCTTTTGTTTCCCTTGCCTCAGTGGACATATCTAGAAAGTTGTTATGGCTGATGTCAAAGAGGATACTTCTTGTGTTCTCCTCTAGAATTTCAATGGTTTCAGGTCTCACATTTAGGTGTTTTATCCATTTTGAGTTTATTTTGGTGTATGATGTAATGAAGTGATCCAGTTCCTTTTGCATGTTGCTGTCCAGTTTTCCCAAAACCATTTGTTGAAGATATCTTTTTCCCACCTGATATTCTTTCCTGGTTTGTTGAATATTAGTTGACCGATAGTTGTGGGTTCATTTTTAGGTCTTCTATTCTATTCCATTGATCTATGTTTGTGTTTTTGTGCCAGTACCGTACTGTTTTGATCACTATAGCTCTGGAATTGTGATGCCTCCAGCTTTCAAAGGGATACAAGCACTCTGATGTTTACAGCAGAATGCTGTATCGTTATTAACAATAGCCAAATTATGGGAAGAGTCCAAATGCCCATCGAATGATGAATGGATAAAGAAGAGGTGATACACACACACTGAAATATTATTCAGCCATAAAAAAAGAATGAAATCTTGCCATTTGCAACAACATGGTTGGACCTAGACAATATACTGCTAACTAAGTCAGTCAGAGAAAGTCAGAGAAAGACAAATACTACATGATTTCATTCATATGTTGAATTTAAGAAAAAAACAAATGAGCAAAGGAAAAAAAAAGAGGCACACCAAGAAACATACTCTTAACTATAGAGAAAAAACTGATGTTTACCAGAGGGGATGTGTGTGGGGGAAATAGGTTAAATTGGTGATGGGGATTAAGGAGTGCATTTGTTGTGGTGAGTACAGGATGTTGTATGGAAGTGTTACATCACTATATTGTACACCTGAAAGTAATATCACACTGTATGCTTGCTAACTGGAATTTAAATTAAAATTTTTTAAAGTAAAAACAAAAAGGTAAAATAAAAGAATATTTACAAACCATATATGCAATAATGAATAGCCAAAACCCAACACCAAAAAACCCACAAATAATCTAACTATAAAATGGACAGAAGTCCTGAATAGACATTTGTCCAAAGGAGACACATACTGATGGTGAAATGTACATGAAAAGATACTCAGCATCACTAATCGTCAAAGAAATGAAAATGAAAACCATGATGAGATACCACCACACACATGATGGAATGACTATTATAAAAAGACAAGAGATAACAAATGCTGGTGAGAGTGTGAAGAAAAGGGAACACTTGTGCACCACTGGTAGTAGTGTAAACTGGTATAGGCACTATAAAATATATATATTATACTATAACTTCTATACTATCTTTCCTTATTATATATATATATATATAATATATAATTATAATATAATGAGTATATATATATAAAATGAGTATATATATATACACTCATTTGTTATCTCTTGTCTTTTATATATATATATACTCATTATATTATAATTATATGTATTATAAGGAAAGGTAGTATAGAAATTTCTCAAAAAAGTAAAACTAGAACTACCATATAATCCCTCAATCCCACTTTGGGATATTATTCTGAAGGATATGAAATTACTGTGTTGAAGAGATATCTGCACTCTCATGGTCATTGCAGCTATATTCACAATAGGATGTCAAAAAAACCATAAATGTCAATCAAAATGAATGGATAAAGAAAATATGGTATACATGTGTAATGGAATATTATTCAATAATAGAAAGATAGAAATCCTGTCTTTTGCATCAAAAGACAAAAAACTATTTTGGAAACTACTTGGGTGCATAATGTCAATGAAAGAAGTCAGACATAGACAAACTGCATGATGTCACTTAAATGGAGAGTTCCAAGAGGCAGAAACCATAGAAAGAGAAAGTAGATTGGTGGTTGACATAGGCTGTGAGTGGGGAAAATTGGGAGATGTTAGTCAAAGTGTTCAAACTTTCAGTTTGAATTCTTTTTTTTTTTAAGATTTAATTCATTTATTTGACAGACAGATATCACAAGTAGGCAGAGAGGCAGGCAGAGAGAGAGAGGAGGAAGCAGGCTCCCCACCAAGCAGAGAGCCCGATGCAGGGCTTGATCCCAGGACCCTGAGATCATGACCTGGGCTGAAGACAGAGGCTTAACCCACTGAGCCACCCAGGTGCCCCTCAGTTTGAATTCTTAATAAAAGGCATAAGTTATGGGGATCTAATATACAGCATGGTGATTTTATTTAACAATATTATTTTATATACTGGAAATTTGCTAATAGAATAGGTTTAAAATGTTCTCGCCATATCAACAACAACAATGGATATTATGGGAGGTGAACTGTGTGTTAACTATTACTGTGGTAAACATTTTGCAATATACACAAGCATATATTATCACATTGTACCCCTTAAGCTTACACAATGTTTTATGTCAATTATATCTCAATAAAGTTGAGGGGGATAAAGGAAAAAAAGTTCCAAAGATATTCTGAACAGTATAATGAACAAGAGTAAACAGAAAAAATAATCAGTGATCTAGAAGATAGAACAATAGACATTACCCAGCTTGAACAATAGAGAGAAAATAGACTGAAAAAATAGTAAGGAAAGCCTATGAGAAATATGAGATTATAACAACAGATCTGACAATTATATCACTGGAATTCCATAAAGAAGAGAATGTAAACCAGAGAAAATATTCAAAGAAATAATGGCTGAAATTTTCAAAAATTTGGCAAAATCATAAGATTCAAGAAGCTGAGAAAACACCAAACAGTCCAAAGAAATGCATGCCAAGACACATCATAATAAAAAGGTAAATACAAAGAAAATACTCTTGAAAGGCATGAGAAATAACACCTTATCAAAAGGAGAAAAACAATAGAATGAGAAGAGATTTGTCATCAGAAACCATAGAAGACAGAAAGAAGAGGCTTAATATTTTTTAAGTATTGAAAGAAAAAAATCCAGATATTTATTATACCCATTGAAATATCTTTCAGAGAAGGTGAGGAAATAAAAACATTCTCAGATCAAGGACTGGCAATTTGTCACAAAAAGATTTGAGGAAGCTCTCTGAAAAGAAATTAATAAAATTAGGATAATTGGAACATCAGTAAGAAATAAAGAACAGAAAAATAGAGTAAGCAAAAATATGCCCAAGGACAATAAGCTTTATTTCCTTGAGTTTTTAAAATGATGTGTGGCAGCAAAATTTTTACCATTATCTGATGTGATTTGTAATGTATGTACAGGATATTTTTTTAAAGATTTTATTTATTTATTTGACGGAGAGAGATCACAAGTAGGCAGAGAGGCAGGCAGAAAGAGAGGGGGAAGCAGGCTCCCCACTGAACAGAGATCCTGATGCAGGGCTCAATCCCAGGACCCTGAGATCATGACCTGAGGGGAAGGCAGAGGCTTAACCCACTGATCCACCCAGGCACCCCATATGTAAAGGATTTTTAAAAAGATTTTATTCATTTATTTGAGAGAGAGAGAGATAGAGAGAAGAGTGGGAAAAGCAGGCTCCCAGCTGAGCAGGGAGCCCAACATGGGTCTCAATCAGTGTTTTAAATATATCATCCAACTGTCTTCTGGCTTGCAAGGTTTCTGATGACAAATGTGTTGGAAATCTTGTTGAGGATCCTTTGTCCATAAGAAGTCACTTTTCAGACATTATTTATTTATTTATTTATTTTAAAACTTTCTTTTTTTTATTTAAAGATTTTATTTATTTATTTGACAGAGAGAGATCACAGTAGACAGAGAGGCAGGCAGAGAGAGAGGGAGAGAGGGAAGCAGGCTCCCTGCTGAGCAGAGAGCCCGATGCGGGACTTGATCCCAGGACCCTGAGATCATGACCTGAGCCGAAGGCAGCGGCTTAACCCACTGAGCCACCCAGGCGCCCCCAGACATTATTTATTTTAAAAAATCTCTCTGCCCATTTCCTTATCTTTCTTTATGGGACTCCCATAACGTATATAGGTTCTATCTGATCCTGTCCTATAAGACCCTTTGTCTACAACCATGTTTCTTTATTCTTTTTTTCTCTACCTCAGACTTGACTATTTTAATTGTTCTATCTTTAAGGTCACTGATTTTTTCTTATCTGACTGCTCAAATCTGCTGTAACACCTCTCTAGTGAATTTATTATTTCAGTTATTTCACATGTCACTGTCTTCTGCAGCCTTCACAGCTTGAGATGGAAATTATGCCATTTTTCACAGTCTGAGCTCCAAATCAGGCAAAACAGAAACACAGAAATAAGTTCTATTGCATTCTTACAGTCCCAAGAAAGAAAACCAGGAAGTGGGCTGCCTCCTCCTGAACTTACTGTGCTAAGGGAAGTGTAGGACAAAGGCAAATAAAAATGACATAAAGCTTTTTATCATTTTAGGGGCACCTGGGTGGCCAATAGGTTAAATGCCTGCCTTCAGCTTAGGTCATGATCTGGGGGTCCTAGGATTGAGCTCCTCAGTGGTCCCCCTGCTCAGCGGGGAGTCTGCTTCTCCCTCTCCCTTCGCTCATGCTTTCTCACTCTCTCTTAAACAAATAAATTAAATTTAAAAACCCCTTTTTATCACTTTGAATGTGGCTTTTTCATGATTAGGTATTTTCATGATTGTTATAGACCTTTGACAGATTTCCATAGCTCCTATAAAGTTACTTTAAACAATCTTTAGTCAGGATTTTAATGTCTCCATAGGGGGATCAAGGACATGAAGCTTCCTACTTTGCCATTTTGCTGATGTTACTCACATTATTCATTCTGTCCTATGAATACTGTATTTAAAAATTTCATGAATTTTCATTTCATGTAACTGTTGATATATTAGGGTGTAAGTTTGCATTTTATTTTTTTTCACTATGTAATTTGTTTCTCTGTGTTCATTTTTATGTCTTCCTATGGATTACTTGGACATTTTGCAGAATTTTATTTAGATTTATTTTTATTTTTGTCTGTGTCTTTTTGTATTGCCTTTTAAGTGGTTGACTTAGACATTACATTTGTATTATCAGTAATTTGTCTTATGATTTTTCTTTGTCATTTTGCTAGAATATATATTATATAGGATATATTATATATTATACTATATATTATGTTATATATATTATATATATAGAAAAATAAAAATATATATCTTTAGAAAAATAATATGTATATATATATATGAAAGAAAGAAAGAGACTATATATATAACCACCATCTAATGATATTGCTTTTTCCCAGTCTCATGAAGTATACAAATTTTACCTCCTTTTAAACTCCCCTGGTTTTAATACAACTGTTTAAAATATTTCCTGTACAGAGGCACCTGGGTGGCTCAGCTAGTTAAGGGTCTACCTTTGACTCAGTTAATGATCCTGGGGTCCTAGAATTGAACCCTGCCTCAGGCTCCTTGCTCAGCAGTGAGCTTGCTTCTTCCTCTCCCTCTGCCTGCTCTTCCCTTGCTTATGCTCTCTCTCTCGCACTCTCTCTCTCTCTCTCTCTCTGTCAAACAAAAAATTAAGTCTTAAAAATATAAAGCACTGAAGAAAAAAATTTAAAAAAAAACTGTTCACTCAAAGTCCTATATTCTTCATATCTGTTCTTCAAAACTGAGGGAAAATTAAGACAGTCCCAGGTAAACAAGAGAGAATTTGTTATTATTAAACCTGTCTTACAAGGACTGTCATAGGTAATTTTTCAAATTGAAATAAAAAAGAGAGAAGCAAACCAAGAAACAGAAATTCTTAATTATAGAGAAAAACTGTTGGTTACCAGGGGGAAGTGGCTTGAGGGATGGGATATAGGTGATACCAATTAAGGAGTGTACTTGTTTTGATGAGGACCAGGTTATGTATGGAAGTGTTGCATCTTTATATTGTACATCTGAAACTAGTGTTATGCTGTATATTAACTAACTGAAATTTAAATAAAAACAAAAAAAGAGATAATAATTTGAGCCATACAAACATATAAAGCCCTTCAGTAAATGTAAATACATGGACAAATATAAAAATCAGTATGATTGTGGGGCACCTGGTAGCTCAGTCAGTTAAGTGTCTGCCTTGGGCTCAGGTCATGATCCCAGGGTCCTGGGATCAAACCCTACATTGGGCTCCCTGCTCAGTATGGAGTCTGTTTCTCCCTATCCCTCTGCCTGCTGCTCCCTGCTTGTACTCTCTTCCTCTCTGTCAAATAAATAAAATCTTAAAAAATAATATTTTTTAAAAAAATTAGTATGTTTGTAATTTTGGTTTGTAACTTTACTTTTTCTTCAGGTTTTGAGACAAATAATTATAAATCTATGTAAAGAAGTACACAATAGGGGAGGAGTCAAGATGGCGGAGAAGTAGCAGGCTGAGATGACATCAAGTAGCAGGAGATCAGCTAGATGGTTTATCAAACCAGTCCAAACACCTACAAATCCAATAGGAGATCAAAGAGAAGAAGAGCAGCCATTCTAGAAACAGAAAATCGACCACTTTCTGAAAGGTAGGAACTGCAGAGAAGTGAATCCAAAGCGATGGGAAGATAGACTGTGGTCGGAGGGGCCAGCTCCCAGCAAGCAGGGGAGAAATGGAGCACAAAGTCAGAACTTTTAAAAGTCTGCTCCACTGAGGGACATCGCTCCACAGGCTAAGTTGGGGTGAAGCCCACACAGGAACATCATGTTCTCAGGTCCTGTGTGGTCACAGAAGGATTGCGGGCATCTGAGTGTCACAGAGCTTGCAGGTATTAGAGCGGGGAAGCTGACTACAGAGACAGAGCCAAGGAGTGAGCTCTCAACTTGGGGTTACCTTAAACTGTGATCCATGGCACAGTCAGACCACTGGTCTTTGAGCAGGGACCCCACAAGTGGCAGATCAGGGGAGACCTCCCTGGAAGAGTAGCAGTGATCTGCTGGAGTTGGAGACTGCAGGCAGGGCTGTGTGCCAGAGACAGAGATGCTTGGTCACAGGCTGGGTGAGCTCAAAGCACAGTTGGAGACCAGGGAGATGGGAGAGATTGAGTGCTTTTCTCGGAGGGCGCAATGAGGAGTGGGGCCCTGAGCTCTCGGCTCCTCTGGGCTGGAGATTAGGAGGCTGCCATTTTCATTCCTGTCCTCCAGAACACTACAGGAAGCATTCAGGGAACAAAAGCTCCTGAGAATGAACCTGAGCAGATTACTTAGCCTGGCCCCTGGCAAAGGCGGTGCAGTTCCGCCTCAAGCAGAGACAATTGGAAATCACTACAACAGACACCTCCCCCAGAAGATCAGCAAGAAATTCAGCTAAGACCAAGTTCACTCATCAAGGAAAACAGCAGAATTCCAGAAGAGGAGAAAGCAAAGCATGGAATTCATGGATTTCTCCCCATGATTCTTTAGTCTTGCAAAGTTAATTAATTTTTTTAATTTTATTTTTTCTTATTCTAATTTTTCTTAACTTTTATTCTTCCCTCTTTTAATGTTTTTTAAACAAGTTTATCTTAACAATACCTTTCATTAAAAAAAATCTTTTTGAACTTTCATTATTATAGTCCTATTTTATCCTTCATTGTATCTAACTTAATTTTTTGTGTACACATAGGTTTTTTTCTTCTAAAAAGATTTGGGATACAACTTCTTCTAATAGATCAAAATATACTCTAAATCTAGCACAGGGCTTTGTTCTAGTCTCCAGCCTGAAGAAATTCTCTCCACTTTCTTTTTCTTTCTTCTCCCAACCAACTTATCATATCAACTTCCTTTTTAGAATTTTTTTTCAAATTTTCATCTTTATAGTCATATTCTATCCCTTCATCATGTTTGCACTTATTATATTTCTTATTCTTTAAAATTTGGGAAGGTAGTTTCCTCTAAGAGACCAAAATACTCCCAAAATTAAGTGGGTGGCTCTGTTCTATATACCAGTCTAATATCTATATTATCTTTTTTATTTTTTTCTTTATCTTTTTTCTTTTTTTTTTAATTTTTTTTTCTGAACTTCTTTTTACCCCTTCTTCCACCCATGATTTGAGGTCTCTTCTGATTTGGTTAAAGCACATTATCCTGGGGTATTTGCCACCATTTTAGTATTTAATTCTCTCCTTTATATATTCTTATCTGGGTAAAATGACAAGGCAGAAAAACTCACCACAAAAAAAAAAAAAGGAAAGAACAAGGGGCATTACCAAAGGCTAGGGACCTAATCAATATGGACATTGGTTATATGTCAGATCTAGAGGTCAGAATGATGATTCTCTAGGTGCTAGCTGGGCTTGAGAAAGGCATGGAAGATATTAGAGAAACGGTGTCTGGAGAAATAAAAGCTCTTTCTGGAGAAATAAAAAAAACTAAAATCTAACCAAGCTGAAATTAAAAAAAAAACTATTAATGAGGTACAATAAAAAAATGGAGGCTCTTACTGCTAGGATAAATGAGGCAGAAGAGAGAATTAGTTATATAGAAAACCAAATGAGAGAGAATAAAGAAGCTGAGCAAAAGAGAGACAAACAACTACTGGACCACGAGGGGAGAATTCGAGAGATAAATGATACAATAAGACAAAACAACATTAGAATAATTGGGATTCCAGAAGAAGAAGAAAGAGAGAGGGGAGCAGAAGGTATATTGGAGCAAATTATTGTAGAGAATTTCCCTAATATGGCAAAAGGAACAAGCTTCAAAATCCAGGAGGTGCAGCGAACTCCCCTCAAAAAACAATAAGAATAGGTACACACCCCATCACCTAATAGTAAAATTTACAAGTCTTAGTGACAAAGAGAAAATCCTGAAAGCAGCCCGGGAAACAAAGTCTGCAACACACAATGGTAAAAATATTAGATTGGCAGCAGACTTATCCACAGAGACCTGGCAGGCCAGAAGGAACTGGCATGATATATTCAGAGCACTAAACGAGAAAAACATGCAGCCAAGAATACTATATCCAGCTAAACTATCACTGAAAAATAGGAGAGATAAAAAGCTTCCAGGACAAACAAAAACTAACAGAATTTGTAAACACCAAACCAGCTCTGCAAAAAATACTGAAAGGGGTCCTCTAAGCAAAGAGAGACCCTAAAAGTAGTAGGCCAGAAAGGAACAGAGACAATATATAGTAACAGTCACCTTACAGGCAATACAATGGTACTAAATTCATATCTCTCAGTAGTTGCCCTGAAAGTAAATGGGCTAAATACCCCAATCGAAAGACACAGGGTATCAGAATGGATAAAAAAAAAATCAATATGCTGCCTACAAGAAACTCATTTTAGACCAAAGGCAACCCCAGATTTAAAGTGAGGGAGTGGAAAACCATTTACCATGCTAACTGACATCAAAAGAATGCTGGGGTGGCAATCCTTACATCAAATCAATTAGATTTTAAGCCAAAGACTATAATAAGAGATGAGGAAAGACACTCTATCATACTCAAAGGGTCTGTCCAACAAGAAGATCTAACAATTTTAAATATCTATGCCCCTAACATGGGAGCAGCCAACTATATAAGCCAATTAATTACAAAATCAAAGAAACACATCGACAATAATACAGTAATAGGGGACTTTAACACCCCCCCTCACTGAAATGAACAGATCATCCAAGCAAAAGATCAGCAAGGAAATAAAGGCCCTAAATGATACACTGGACCAGATGGACATCAGAGATATACTCAGAACATTCCATCCCAAAGCAACAGAACACACATTCTTCTCTAGTGCACATGGAACATTCTCCAGAATAGATCACATCCTGGGTCACAAATCAGGTCTCAACTTGTATAAAAGATTGGGATCATTCCCTGCTTATTTTCAGGCCACAATCCTCTGAAGCCAGAACTCAATCACAAGAGGAAATTTGGAAAGAACCCAAATATATGGAGGCTAACGAGCATCCTTCTGAGGAATGAATGGGTGAACCAGGAAATTAAAGAATTGAAAAAAAATCATGGAAACAAATGATAATAAAAACACAACGGTTCAAATTCTGTGGGACACAGCACAGGCAGTCCTGAGAGGAAAATATATAGTGATACAAGACTTTCTCAAGAAACAAGAAAGGTCTCAAATATGCAATCTAATGCTACCCCTAAAGGAGCTGGGGAAAGAACAGAAAGAAAGCCTAAGCCCAGTAGGAGAAGAGAAATAATAAAGATCAGAGCAGAAATCAATGAAATAGAAACCAAAGAAACAATAGAACAAATCAAGGAAACTAGGAGCTGGTTCTTTGAAGAATTAATAAGATTGATAAACCCCTGGTCAGACTTGACCAAAGGAAAAGAGAAAGGACCCAAATAAAATCATGAATGAAAGAGGAGAGATCACAACTAACATCAAAGAAATACAAGCAATTATAAGAACATATTATGAGTAATTATACACCAGCAAATTTAACAGTCTGGAAGAAATGAATGCATTCCTAGAGACATATAAACTATCATAACTGAACCAGGAATAAATAGAAAACCTGAACAGACACACAACCAGTAAGGAGATTGAAGCAGTCATCAAAAATCTCCAAACAAACAAGAGCCCAGGGCCCGACAGCTTCCCAGGGAAATTCTACCAAACATTTAAAGAAGAATTAATTCCTATTCTCCTGAAACTGTTCCAAAAAATAGAAATGGAAGGAAAACTTCCATACTCATTTTATGAGGCCAGCATTACCTTGATCCCAAAACCAGACAAAGATCCCATCAAAAAAGAGAATTACAGACCAATATCCTTGATGAACACAGATGTGAAAATTCTCACCAAAATAATAGCCAATAGAATCCAACAGTACATTGAAAGGATCATTCACCAAGACCAAGTGAGATTTATCCCAGGGCTGCAAGATTGGTTTGACATCTGCAAATCAATCAATATGATACAATACATTAATAAAAGAAAAAACAAGAACCATATGATACTCTCTACAGATGCTGGAAAAGCATTTGACAAAGTACAGCATCCTTTCCTGAACAAAACCCTTCAAGTGTAAAGATAGAAGGTACATACCTCAGTATCATCAAAGCCATCTATGAAAAACCCACAGCAAATATCATTCTCAATGGAGAAAAACTGAGAGCTTTTCTGCTAAGGTCAAGAACATGGCAGGGATGTCCATTATCACCACTGCTATTCAACATAGTACCAGAAGTCCTATCCTCAGCAATCAGACAACAAAAAAAAATTAAAGGCATCCAAATTAGCAAAGAAGAAGTCAAAGTATAACTCTTTGCAGATGATATGATACTTTACGTGGAAAACCCAAAAGACTCCACTCCAAATCTGCTAGAAATTGTAAAGGAATTCAGTGAAGTGTCAGGATATAAAATCAATGCACAGAAATCAGTTGCATTTCCTTACATCAAAAAAACACAAGACAGTATGGTACTGGCACAAAAACAGAAATATTGATCACTGGAACAGAATAGTGAGCCCAGAAATAAACCCTGAACTCTATGGTCAACTAATCTTCAACAAAGCAGGAAAGAATGTTCATGGAAGAAAGCCAGTCTCTTCAACAAATGGTGTTGGGAAAATTGGACAGCCACATGCAGAAAAAATGAAACTGGACCATTTCCTTACACCACACATGAACATAGACTCAAAATGGATGAAAGATCTCAATGTGAGAAATGAATCCATCAAAATCCTTGAGAACACAGGCAGTAACCTCTTCAACCTCAGCCAGAGCAACTTCTTCCTAGGAAACTCACCAAAGGCAAAGGAAGCAAGGGGAAAATGAACTATTGGGATTTCATCAAGATCAAAAGCTTCTGCACAGTAAAGGAAACAGTTAACAAAACCAAAAGATAACTGACAGAATGGGAGAAGATATTTGCAAACGACATATCAGATAAAGGGCTAGTATCCAAAATACTAAGTATCCAAAATCTATAGTATCCAAAATCTATAAAGAATTTATCAAACTCAACACCCAAAGAACAAATAATCCAATCAAGAAATGAGCAGAGAACTTGAACAGACATTTCTGAAAAGAAGACATCCAGATGGCCAACAGACACATGAAAAAGTGCTCCACATCACTCAGCATCAGGGAAATACAAATCAAAACCACAATGAGATGCCACCTCACACCAGTCAGAATGGCTGAAATTAACAAGTCAGGAAATGAGAGATGCTGGTAAGGATGTGGAGAAAGGGGAATCCTCCTACACTGTTGGTGGGAATGCAAGCTGGTGCAGCCACTCTGGAAAACAGCATGGAGGTTCCTCAAAAGGTTGAAAATAGAGCTACCCTATGACCCAGCAATCGCACTACTGAGTATTTACCCTAAAGATACAAATGTGGTAATAGTATATATATATATTATATATATATATATAATATATATACTATTATATATAGTATAATATCTATATATTATACTATATATAATATAGTATAATTATATATATAATATAGTATATATACTATATATAATATAGTATAATTACTAATATAATATAGTATATTACTATATATACTATATTATAATATAATATAGTATACATATATACTATATATATAAATATATATTTTATATATATAATATATTATATATATAATGGAATACTATGCAGCCATCAAAATTATATATTATATATAATTATTATTATATATTAATATATTAATATATTAATAATATATATATTATATATTATATATATACACATTATGTATATATATTCCATTATATATATATAATGGAATACTATGCAGCCATCAAAATTTTATATATATTTTATATATACATTATATATATAATGGAATAATATATATAATACATATAATATATACATAATATATTATATATAATATATATAATATATAATATATATACTGGAATACTATGCAGCCATCAAAATTATATATATATATATATAATATACACATTATGTATATATATTCCATTATATATATGTATATATAATGGAATACTATGCAGCCATCAAAATTATATATATATTATATATACATTATATATATATAATGGAATACTATGCAGCCATCAAAATGAATGAAATACTGCCATTTGTGACGACGTGGTTGGAACTAGAGGGTATTGTGCTTAGCGAAATAAGTCAATCGCAGAAAGACAACTATCATATGATCTTCCTGATATGAGGAAGTGGAGAAGCAACATGGGGGTTTGGGAGGTAGGAAAAGTATAAATGAAAGAAGATGGGGTCGGGAGGGAGACAAACCATAAGAGACTCTTAATCTCACAAAACAAACTGAGGGTGGCTGGGGGGAGGGAGGTAGGGAGAGGGTGGTTGGGTTAGGGACATTGGGGAAGGTATGTGCTATGGTGAGTGCTATGAAGTGTGTAAACCTGGTGATTCACAGTCCTGTACTCCTGGGGCTAATAATATATTATATGTTAATAAAAAAAGAAAATAAAGAGACTGAGAGCTACGGTAAGGGGCCGAGAATGCCATAGGCGGCAAGAAACAAGAGAAGATAAACATTTTTTTTCAAATATGAGAATAAAATTAATGGACAGTGTAAAAAAAAAGAAGTATACAATATGTTGTTAAATTAATAGCAATGTGGGGAAAGGTAGACCATTAATAGAGTAGTGTTTTGCATATGATTGAGGTTAAGTTGGTTTCAGTTTAAAATATCACTTTAAGACACAGTGTGTAATTTCCATGAAAATCAAAATGTAAATGCATTAAGAATATACACAAAGGGAAATACAAAGGGAATCAAAACTGTCACTATAAAAAAAATCAACTAATTACAAAGGAAAGCAGTAATGGAGAAAATGAGACTCAATGAAGCTGTAAGACTTACAGAAAACAAATAATAAAATAGTGAAAACAAATCCATCCTAATCAGTAATTACTTTAATTTAAATGGATTGAACTCCAATCAAAATACATAAATTGATAAAATGAATTTAAACAGGGCCAAACTATATACTACCTATAAAAGACCTACTTTCTTTTTTTTTTTAGATTTTATTTATTTATTTGACAGACAGATCACAAGTAGGCAGAGAGAGAAGGGAGGAAGTAGGCTCCCTGCTGGGCAGAGAGCCTGATGCGGAGCTCGATCCCAGGATGCTGGGATCAATGACCTGAGCAGAAGGCAGCAGCTTTAACCCACTGAGCCACCCAGGCACCCCAAAAGACCTACTTTTGATCTAAGGATATATATAAGTTGTAAATGAAAAGATGGGAAAACATATTTTAGGTAAATTATAACCAAGAGAGAGCAGAGATAGGTACACTAATATCAGACAAAATAGGCTTGAAGTAAAAAGATATTTCAAGAGATAAGTATGGACTTTATTTGATGACAAATGGATCATATCATCAAGAAAACACAATAATTGTATTTGCACAAACATCTGAGCTTCTATATGTACGAAGCAAATATTGAAAGAATTCATGGGAGAAATAAAAAAAACTATGAGAGTAAAAGGAATCTTTAATACCTCACATACAATAATGGCTAGAACCAGACAGAAGACTACTAAGGGAATAGAGGACTTGAACAGCACTATAGACCAATTGGATACAAAATACATACACACAACAGTCCACTGGAGAAAATCTATGAATAGATATGTTTTTCAAGTACACACGGAATATTCTCCATGATCAAGCATATATTGGGCCACAAAACTAGTTTTAGTAAATTGTAAAAGTTTAAAATCACACGAAGTATCTCTTCTCATAATGATCCAATGAAAGTAGAAATGCAATCATGAGCTCACAATATTCTCATAGATGGGTTTCTGAGAAATAAAATTACATAAAAATCCTCAAACATAGAAGGAAACAAGACACCATGTATACAATCAGCAGGAATAATAAATTTACTGTTATCAAGATTTTAAATAATGGATTTATCAGGCACATAATAGAAAATGAGAATAAATGTTTTAACATAGTTTTAAAGAGGGGCTACTGGGTGGCTCAGTCAGTTAAGTGTCTCTTGATTTTGGCTCAGGTCATGAACTCAGGTTCCTGGAATTGAGCCCATGTCAGGCTCTGTGTTCAGTGGGGAGTCTCATTGAGTATTCTCTCTTCCTCTCCCTTTGCCCCTCCCTTTGCTTGTGCTCTCTCTCTCTAAAATAAATAAATTAATTAGTTAATTTTAAAGACTGAAAATACTATAATAAAGTATAAGAGAATTCTTTCATGAAGAAATTTTTTAAAAAATTTAATTAGATTTTATCAAAATAAAAATAGTAATTGAATTTAAAACCTTTGGTAGGTTTAGCAGCAAAATGAACAAACACGAAGGGAGGATTAGTGTTATAGATGATAGAACAGAAGAGATTATCCAGACAGCACACAGAGATAAAAAGATGGAACTCTTAAACATTCAAATAACATATCTGATAAAGTGTTACTATCCAAATTATATAAAGAACTTATTAAGAAATTATATAAAGAACTTATAAAACACAACACCCCAAACCCAAATGATCCAATTGAAATTGACCAGAAGACATGAATAGACATTTTTCCAAAGAAGACATATAGATGGGCTACAGACATATGAAAAAATGCTTAACATCACCAGTCACCAGGAAAATACAAAGCAAAACTACAAAGAGATATCACCTCACACAAGTCAGATTGGCTAAAATTAACAACACACACACACACACACACACACACACACACGGGTATTGGTGAGGATGTGGAGAAAAAGGAACCCTCTCACACTGTTGGTGGGAATGCAAACTAACTGGTGCAGCCACTATGAAAAACAGTACAGAGGTCCCTCAAAATGTTAAAAATAGAAGGACCCTATGATCCATCAATTGCTTTCCTATGTATTTACCCAAAGAATACAAAATACTAAATAAAATACTTAATCAAAGGGATCTATGTACCTCCAAGAATTATAACAACATTATCTATAATAGTCAAATTATGGAAACAGCCCAGTGTCATTGACTGATGAATGGATAAAAAAGAATGGATAAAAAAGAGGTGCTATATCTATATCATCTCTCTCTCTATATACACACACACACACACACACACACACACACACACATATATATATATATATATATATATATATATATATATATCTTACTCAGCAATAAAAATGAATGGTACCTTGCTTGCCATATGCAAGAATAGTGATGGAGCTCAAGTATTATGCTAAGTGAAGTAAATCATTCAGAAGCAGACAAACACACAAACACCATATGATTTCACTTATATGTGGAATTTAAGAAACAAAACAAATGAGCAAATGGAGGAAAAAGAGAGAGGCAAACCTTGGCATAGACTCAACTGTCAAGATCAGATGGTTAGCAGAGGGGAGGTGGGTGCGGGGATGGGTAAAATGGGTAATGGAAATGAAGGAGTGTACTTGCTGTGATGAGCACTGGGTATTATATGGAAGTGTTGAATCACCATGTTGTACACTTGAAACTAATATCATACTATGTTAACTAATCAGAATTTAAGTAAAAACTTAAAAAAATTAAAAGTAAGATAACACTAAAAAAATGGAAAATATCAATGAAACCAAGAGCTGATTCTTTGGAAAGATAAATGAAATTCATAATCCTTTAGACAGGCTCATGGAGAAAAGAAGGGAAAGGATTCAAATAAATAAAATCAGAAATTAAAGAGAAGTAAAACTAATACCACAAAAATGGGAAAAATCATAGTAGACTACTAGGAACAATTATATGCTGACAAATTGTACAATGTAGAAGAAATGAATAAATTCCTAGAAATACTCAGTTTTCCAAAACTGAACCAGGAAGAAATAAAAAATATGAATAGACTGATTACAGGTAACAAAATTGAAATGGTAATAAAAAAACTACCAAAAAATAAATGTCCAGAACCAGAAGGATTCACAGGTAAATTCTACCAAACATTTTGAAGATGAGTTAATACCTACCCTCCTCGAACTTTTCCAAACAATAGAAGAGGAAGGAAGGGTTCCAAATACATTCTGCCAGACTTCTACTAGCATTTACCCTAATACTAACTTCTAAAAGCATAGGTCATATCGTGTAATTCTTACTCATGATATGTGAGGAGAAGTCTGTTGTGGAGTTACTAGGAAAGCTTTTCCCTCTGAAAAAGATCCAAGGATGGATTGTCCTGTCTTTAAGTCTGTGGACCTCATTGCACAAAACTTGATGTATGGCACTGCTGTAGCTACCTTTCGATGATAAAAGGAGTAGCTGACATGCTGAGGACAATAAAGCAGACCGATGGAAACTACCTGAATCTTTGATATTATTGAGCCACTGAATTGACCAACATCATAACTGACTATCTTCAGGGCATTTGTTAAAAACAATGAATTTTCATACATTTTATCACAATTTAATCTATTTTGTTTAAGTTTCTGTTGCCTGCAGTTCAAAGTCTCCTAAGTGATACAAATAGGTTAGGAAAGGAAAGTGAGGAGTTAAGTTGGGATATGGTGATTTGGTGAAAAAAATCTGTGGCACATCCAGGCATATGATGCCCAACAGGCAGTTCACTACATAGACTTGAGCCCAAAAGAAGATATAGGATTAGTCTTGACACTTCGGAAGGAGTCCTGGTCTTCATTTGTATTTAGAGGTCTGGCTATTCATTGACCACTCCCTACTTTCTCATGCCTAATATATTGGCAGAGTCATAATAGGGGAACTCTACTTCAGGATTTCAAGGAAAGAATTACAAGGAACTGTAAAGGAGGGGACTCAGTAGAGTCAGTAATGATGTCTCCAAGATCAAAAGTCAGTACCTGCTCAGCCTAAACTCAGAATGCTCTGGTAGTACTGTCCCCACCTCTTACTCCCCACAGACCACATTCTGCGCTTGTCTTATAGGAGTAGCCCTGGAAAAAAAAAAATCCAAGCACCTTGTGGGACTTCCCTTGGGTTTGCTACCAGGTGGTCACTGTCCCAGTAAACTGCCATTAAAGCTTAGGGTATCTGGAGACTGGTTGCACAGTAATGTAAATATAATGAACACTACTAAATTGTATACTTAAAATGGGTAAGAAGTACATATGTGTATATTTTACTTCAATTAAAAATTAAATAGAGAAACAAACAAACAAAAAGCTTAGGGTATCCAGCGAAGTTTATATACATATTCACAGCCCCCAGAGGACAGCATGGTCTGGACAAGCCTTCCCAGCCAGCAATGCAAGCTAGACTTCCTGGGGTGATTTTTTGCCTGGACCAGAGTTCCACCTCCTACTGCCTTTAATTTTAGGCTGGGACCCAAGGGGTCCTAGGAAGGGACCTCCAAGGCACTGGATTTTAAGCAGACTCTAGCACCTTGCCTTTGTCTTTGTAACTCAGTTTCAGGCCTTGTGGGAGAAACAAGAACTCCCATAGCCACAGAGCCTCATGGTTTAAAGCCAAAATCAACTGGAAGCTCAGGCCAAAGGATATATTTGGAAGGTAAATTCCTCCTCTCTTTCTTCCAGAAGTGGCAGGCAGACCTTGCCCTTATGTCCAGATCACATAACCACAGACTGATAGCTGAGAGAACCCTTAGCTATCAGGCAAGAATTCTTAGACTAGGGGGTCTATGAGTCACCAGAAATGATATGTAAAATTGTACCACCTGCATTCACAGATTTCATCAGTTTCTCAGAAGTCTATGATCCCACAAAAAGTTAAGAAGCTGTTGCTAGGACTTCTAATACTATGTTGAACAAGAGTGGTGAGAGTGGGCATCCTTGTCGTGTTCCTGATCTCAATGGGAAGGCTGCAAGCTTTTTCCCATTGAGGATGATATTTGCTGTGGGTTTTTCATAGATAGATTTGATGAAGTTCAGGAATGTTCCCTCTATCCCTATACTTTGAAGCGTTTTAATCAGGAACGGATGCTGGATTTTGTCAAAAGCTTTTTCTGCATCAATGGAGAGGATCATGTGGTTCTTCTCTCTTCTCTTATTGATTTGTTCTATCACATTGATTGATTTGCGAATGTTGAACCATCCTTGTAACCCAGGGATGAATCCTACCTGGTCATGGTGGATAATCTTTTTAATGTGCTGTTGGATCCTGTTTGCTAGGATCTTGTTGAGAATCTTAGCATCCATATTCATCAGTGATATCGGTCTGAAATTCTCCTTTTTGGTAGGGTCTTTGCCTGGTTTGGGGATCAGGGTGATGCTGGCTTCATAAAAAGAGTCTGGAAGTTTTCCTTCTGCTTCAATTTTTTGAAACAGCTTCAGGAGAATAGGCGTTATTTCTTCTTTGAAAGTTTGATAGAATTCCCCAGGGAATCCGTCAGGTCCTGGGCTCTTGTTTTTTGGGAGGTTTTTGATCACTGCTTCAATCTCGTTACTAGATATCGGTCTATTCAGGTTGTCAATTTCTTCCTGGTTCAATTTTGGGAGTTTATAGTTTTCCAGGAATGCATCCATTTCATCTAGGTTGCTTAGCTTATTGGCATATAACTGTTGATAATAGCTTCTGATGATTGTTTCTACTTCCTTGGTGTTAGTTGTGATCTCTCCCTTTTCATTCATAATTTTATTAATTTGGGCTTTCTCTCTTTTCTTTTGGATTAGTGTGGCCAATGGTTTATCGATCTTATTGTTTCTTTCAAAAAACCAGCTTCTAGTTTCGTTGATACGTTCTACTGTATCTCTGGTTTCTACCTCGTTGATCTCTGCTCTAATCTTGATTATTTCCCTTCTTACGTGTGGAGTTGGTTTGATTTGTTGTTGATTCTCCAGTTCTTTAAGGTGTAGAGACAGCTGGTGTAGCAATCAGACAACAAAGAGAAATAAAAGGTATCCAAATTGGCAAGGAAGAAGTCAAACTCTCTCTCTTCGCAGATGACATGATTCTTTATATGGAAAACCCGAAAGACTCCACCTCCAAACTACTAGAACTCACACAGCAATTCAGTAATGTAGCAGGATACAAAGTCAATGTCCAGAAATCAGTGGCTTTCTTATACACTAACAATGAAAATACAGAAAGGCAAATTAGAGAATCGATTCCATTTACTATAGCACCAAAAACCATAAGATACCTCGGAATAAACCTAACCAAAGAGGTTAAAGATCTGTACTCGAGGAACTACAGAACACTCCTAAAAGAAATTGAAGAAGACACAAAAAGATGGAAGACCATTCCATGCTCTTGGATGGGAAGAATAAACATCGTTAAAATGTCTATACTGCCCAGAGCAATCTATACTTTTAATGCCATTCCAATCAAAATTCCACCAGTATTTTTCAAAGAGCTGGAGCAAATAATCCTAAAATTTGTATGGAATCAGAAGAGACCCCGAATTGCTAAGGAAATGTTGAAAAACAAAAATAAAACTGGTGGCATCACGTTACCTGATTTCAAGCTTTACTACAAAGCTGTGATCACCAAGACAGCATGGTACTGGCATAAAAACAGACACATGGACCAGTGGAACAGAGTAGAGAGCCCAGATATGGACCCTCAACTCTATGGTCAAATAATCTTTGACAAAACAGGAAAAAATATCCAGTGGAAAAAAGACAGTCTCTTCAATAAACGGTGCTGGGAAAACTGGACAGCTATATGTAGAAGAATGAAACTTGACCATTCTCTTACACCGTACACAAAGATAAACTCGAAATGGATAAAAGACCTCAACGTGAGACAGGAATCCATCAGAATCCTCGAGGAGAACATAGGGAGTAACCTCTTTGATATCAGCCATAGCAACTTCTTTCAAGATATGTCTCCAAAGGCGAAGGAAATAAAGGCAAAGATGAACTTCTGGGACTTCATCAAGATAAAAAGCTTCTGCACAGCAAAAGAAACAGTCATCAAAACAAAGAGGCAACCCACGGAATGGGAGAAGATATTTGCAAATGACAGTACAGATAAAAGGTTGATATCCAGGATCTATAAAGAACTCCTCAAACTCAACACACACAAAACAGATAATCATATTAAAAAATGGGCAGAAGATATGAACAGACACTTCTCCAAGGAAGACATACAAATGGCTACCAGACACATGAAAAAATGTTCATCATCACTAGCCATCAGGGAGATTCAAATCAAAACCACATTGAGATACCACCTTACACCAGTTAGAATGGCCAAAATTAGCAAGACAGGAAACAACGTGTGTTGGAGAGGATGTGGAGAAAGGGGAACCCTCTTACACTGTTGGTGGGAATGCAAACTGGTGCAGCCACTTTGGAGAACAGTGTGGAGATTCCTCAGGAAATTAAAAATAGATCTTCCCTATGACCCTGCAATTGCACTGCTGGGTATTTACCCCAAAGATACAGATGTAGTGAAAAGAAGGGCCATCTGTACCCCAATGTTTATAGCAGCAATGGCCACGGTCGCCAAACTGTGGAAAGAACCAAGATGCCCTTCAACGGATGAATGGATAAGGAAGATGTGGTCCATATACACTATGGAGTATTATGCCTCCATCAGAAAGGACGAATACCCAACTTTTGTAGCAACATGGACAGGACTGGAAGAGATTATGCTGAGTGAAATAAGTCAAACAGAGAAAGTCAAGTATCATATGGTTTCACTTATTGGTGGAGCATAACAAATAATATGGAGGACAAGGGTAGATGGAGAGGAGAAGGGAGTTGAGGGAAATTGGAAGGGGAGGTGAACCATGAGAGACTATGGACTCTGAAAAACAACCTGAGGGTTTTGAAGGGGTGGGGTGGGAGGGTGGGGAACCAGGTGGTGGGTATTAGGGAGGGCACAGATTGCATGGAGCACTGGGTGTGGCGAAAAAACAATGAATACTGTTACGCTGAAAATAAATAAAAAATTAAAAAAAAAAAGTTAAGAAGCATTATAAAATCTTTAAGTTACAGATGAGTTCCTGAGAAGAGGGTCACAGGAACTTGCCCAAAGCCATAAGGTAAGCCAGGAGCAAATCTGGGACTAGAACTGAGGGCATTGACACAAAAGCAGAAATGCTTGTACTATGCAATAATTTAAAAACTTTCTCTTCAAACTGTTAGTTTCTTGGGCATATCAAGGAAGGGGGCTGAGGACAATGAGAGTGGTAAACTAGAACTGGGCAGCCTGTGCAGCCCATGCTACATTTGTAGGTTAGTATGATGAGCTGAAAGGGAGAATGTGAAGAGAATATGATCGGGGAATCCAAGAATCTGCTGGAGAAGTTTCTAAGGAGCCTTATCTATGTCTGGATGAGGCCCCCTCTTCTTTTTTACCTCTGGCTCTAGGATTGTATTTGCTTCCTTCTCTTTACATTCACTGACTCAATTCTCTTGGTTTCTACCCCTATATGACCAATTGGATTTTTACTGTGGATTTGAACACAACCTCCTTAATTTCTTTCTTTTTTTTTCTTGCCTTCTTCAAAAGTGAGCATCCTGGAACTTGAGGTATTGGTGCAACTCACTTCTAGGCCATAGGAGAACCACAATAAGTAAGGAAACTTACAGAATTTTTGAGTAACTTGTTTCATTCTCTTACTAATCTCAGTGACCCATAGAACATCAGATGGACAAGGGATCTTAAAAACTTCTTAAGTCCAAATCTGGTTACACAAATTGGATTCTGTGACCCAGAGAGGAAAATGTATGGACCTCTCATCATAGGAACTTAGGAAGCTATAACTATATAGCAAGTATATATGATTCCTAGCTCTCTTCAGCAAGCTACATTTCTCCTGATTGTCTTTTTGTCATCTCGGTGTGCTGCTGGAAGTTTCATTTTGAAGGTCTGGCCAACAGACAAAACTGTCAGCCTAGTGTGTTTCTTAGGCCCTATCAGAGTCTTCTTCCTAATCTTGTACCTAGTACAGGACACCTCTTACCCTTGTTACCAGGTCAAACTTCCTGCTCTCAACTCCTTAGTTATGTATTTTTGGATGCAGTATGGCAAAACAGAAAGAGTCCCACACTCTGAGTTTCAATACCAGATGCAGCTCTTGCCAGTTTGGTGAACTTAGGTAAATCACCTCTCTTCTCAAAGCTTGGGCATTTTATCTGTGAAATGGGAACAGTACCTCACTTGGCACTCTTAATTCCCTTTATCCAGCTTTACCATTTTTATAGCATTTCTAAGCTTTTGCATACTTTATAATTTCTTTGCTTATCATTTTCCCAACTCCCCATTGGAACATCAGGGCTATTTATAGCAGGGATGATCTTTAGCTGCTTCATTCACTTTTTTTATGCCACCACCTAAAACAGGGCTTGGTATATAGTGTGTTTTCATTTTTTAAAAAAGATTTTATTTATTTATTTGACAGAGGGAGAGAGAGAGAGAGAGTGCACAAGCAGAGGGAGAGGAAAAAGCAGACTCTCCACTGGGCAGGGATCTTGATGTGGTGCTTGATCCCAGGACCCTGGGGTCATGATCTGAGCCAAAGGTAGATGTTTAACCAACTGAGCCACCCATGCATCACTATAATGGAAATCTGTTTTCAATGGAAATCTGTTGAATGGATGAATGAGAATTACATAAGAGAATAAGTGGGAGTGTCCAGTTTACAGAAAATTACCTTGAGTATTCTCTTGGTCTTTTTACATGTTGAGCTTAGCAAGTGTGTAGGGTAACTGAATACCTGTTCCTCTCATTGGCTTGCCTTCCCAATTGTTGCTGGTTCCCCCCACACCATGCCAAGGAGAGGTAGTGGCATTTCTAGTTGCAAAGTTGGTGGCTATGTCCAAGGGACAGGTTGGGAGGCTATCTCAAACTAGACCTGTATCTGCTTCCCCTGAATAGTGAAATGCTGCCATGGGAGGAGGTGGGTGGGTGCTGTGTTCTCTCCTTGTGTAAAAAAACTTAATCACCAAGAAAAATACATGGCAGATATATTGGCAATTTAGCCCCCTTTGGTGGAATGAATTTAAAAGTAATCAGTATTGGGGGGAGGTAGTCAAGATGGCAGAGAAGTAGCAGGCTGAGACAACATCGGGTAGCAGGAGATCAGCTAGATAGCTTATCTAACCATTGTGAACACCTACAAATCCAACAGGAAATCGAAGAGAAGAAGAGCAACAATTCTAGAAACAGAAAATCGACCACTTTCTGAAAGGTAGGACCTGCGGAGAAGTGAATCCAAAGCGACGGGAAGACAGACCGCGGGGGGAGGGGCCGGTTCCCGGCAAGCGGTGGAGCAACAGAGCACAAAATCGGGACTTTTAAAAGTCTGCTCCACTGAGGGACATCGCTCCAGAGGCTAAACCAGGGGGAAGCCAAGGCGGGGTCAGTGTAACCCCAGGTCCCACAGGGTCACAGATGGACCGGGGGTGTCTGAATGCCGCAGAGCTCACAGGTATTAGAGCGGGCAAGCCGGCTACAGCGACAAAGCCGAGGAGTGAGCTCTCAGCCTGGGGTTATCTTGTGTCAGTCGCAGGCTGGGTGGGCTCGGAGCGCGGCTGGAGGCAATGGAGACGGAAGCAGGCGGGCGCATTTCTACAAGTGCCAGCAATTGACTGCTTTCCCACCAGCGCGACCGCAGGCCAGGGAGGCGGGGTGGTTGGGCGCTTTTCTCTAAGGGCGCACTGAGGAGCGGAACCCCAAGCTCTCGGCTCCTACGGGCCGAGAGAGTGGGAGGCCGCCATCTTCATTCCCGTCCTCTGGAACTCTACGGAAAGTGCTCGGGGAACAAAAACTCCCGAAAGCAAACCGGAGGGGATTACTTAGCCCAGCCCCTGGCAAAGGTGGTGCAATTCCGCCTGTGGCAAAGACACTTGAGAATCACTACAACAGGCCCGTTCCCCAGAAGATCAACAAGAAACCCCGCCAAGACCAACTTCACTCACCAAGAACAGCAGAATTCTAGAGGAGGAGAAAGCAAATCTTATCGGGACAAAATGACAAGGAGGAAAAACTCACCACAGAAAAAAGAACAAGAGGCAGTACCGAAGGCTGGGGACCTAATCAATACGGACATTGGTAATATGACAGATCTAGAGTTCAGAATGATGATTCTCAAGGTTCTAGCCGAGCTCGAAAAAGGCATAGAAGATATTAGAGAAACCCTCTCCGGAGAGATAAAAGCCCTTTCTGGACAAATAAAAGAACTAAAATCTAACCAAGTTGAAATCAAAAAAGCTATTCATGAGGTGCAATCAAAAATGGAAGCTCTCACTGCTAGGATAAATGAGACAGAAGAAAGAATTAGTGACATAGAAGACCAAATGACAGAGAATAGAGAAGCTGAGCAAAAGAGAGACAAACAAATACTGGACCATGAGGAGAGAATTCGAGAGATAAGCGACACCATAAGACGACACAACATTAGAATAACTGGGATTCCAGAAGAAGAAGAAAGAGAGAGGGGAGCAGAAGGTATATTGGAGAGAATTATTGGAGAGAATTTCCCTAATATGGCAAAGGGAACAAACATCAAAATCCAGGAGATGCTAAGAACGCCCCTCAAAATCAATAAAATAGGTCCACACCTCGTCACCTGATAGTAAAATTTACAAGTCTTAGCGACAAAGAGAAAATCCTGAAAGCAGCCCGGGAAAAGAAGTCTGTAACATACAAGGGTAAAAACATTAGATTGGCAGCGGACCTATCCACAGAGAACTGGCAAGCCAGAAAGAACTGGCATGATATATTCAGAGCACTAAACAAGAAAAACATGCAGCCAAGAATACTATATCCGGCTAGGCTATCCTTGAAAATAGAAGGAGAGATAAAGAGCTTCCAGGACAAACAAAAGCTGAAAGAATTTGCAAACACCAAACCAGCTCTACAGGAAATATTGAAAGGGGTCCTCTAAGCAACGAGAGACCCTAAAAGTAGTAGATCAGAAAGAAACAGAGACAATATAGAGTAACAGTCACCTTACAGGCAATACAATGGCAATAAATTCATATCTCTCAGTAGTTACCCTTAATGTTAATGGGCTAAATGCCCCAATCCAAAGACACAGGGTATCAGAATGGATAAAAAAACAAAACCCATCAATATGCTGCCTACAAGAAACTCATTTTAGACCCGAAGACACCTCCAGATTTTAAGTGAGGGGGTGGAAAACAATGTACCATACTAATGGACATCAGAAGAAAGCTGGGGTGGCAATCCTTATATCAGATCAATTAGATTTTAAGCCAAAGACTATAATAAGGGATGAGGAAGGACACTATATCATACTCAAAGAGTCTGTCCAACAAGAAGACCTAACGATCTTAAATATCTATGCCTCTAACATGGGAGCAGCCAACTATATAAACCAATTAATAACAAAATCAAAGAAATACAGGGACAGTAATACAATAATAGCAGGGGACTTTAACACTCCCCTCACTGAAATGGACAGATCATCTAAGCAAAAGATCAACAAGGAAATAAAGGCCTTAAATGACACACTGGACCAGATGGACATCACAGATATCTTCAGAACATTCCATCCCAAAGCAACAGAATATACATTCTTCTCTATTGCACATGGAACATTCTCCAGAATAGACCACATCCTGGGTCATAAATCAGGTCTCAATTGGTACCAAAAGATTGAGATCATTCCCTGCATATTTTCAGACCACAATGCTCTGAAGCTAGAACTCAATCACAAGAGGAAATTTGGAAAGAACGCAAATACATGGAGACTAAAAAGCATCCTTCTAAAAAGTGAATGGGTCAACCAGGAAATTAAAGAAGAATTGAAAAAATTCATGGAAACAAATGATAATGAAAACACAACGGTTCAAAATCTGTGGGACACAACAAAGGCAGTCCTGAGAGGAAAATATATAGCGGTGCAAGCCTTTCTCAAGAAACAAGAAAGGTCTCAAATACACAACCTAACCCTACACCTAAAGGAGTTGGAGAAAGAACAACAAAGAAAGCCTAAACCCAGAAGGAGAAGAGAAATCATAAAGATCAGAGCAGAAATCAATGAAATAGAAACTAAAAAAACAATAGAACAAATCAATGAAACTCTGAGCTTGTTCTTTGAAAGAATTAATAAGATTGACAAACCCCTGGCCAGACTTATCAAAAAGAAAAGAGAAAGGACCCAAAGAAATAAAATCATGAATGAAAGAGGAGAGATCACAACCAACACCAAAGAAATACAAACAAGTATAAGAACATACTACGAGCAACTCTACACCAACAAATTTGACAACCCGGAAGAAATGGATACATTTCTAGAGACATATAAACTACCACAACTGAACCAGGAAGAAATAGAAAACCTGAACAGACCCATAACCAGTAAGGAGATTGAAACAGTCATCAAAAATCTCCAAACAAACAAAAGTCCAGGACCAGACGGCTTCCCAGGGGAATTCTACCAAACATTTAAAGAAGAATTAATTCCTATTCTCCTGAAACTGTTCCAAAAAATAGAAATGGAAGGAAAACTTCGAAACTCATTTTATGAGGCCAGCATCACCTTGATCCCAAAACCAGACAAGGATCCCACCAAAAAAGAGAATTACAGACCATTATCCTTGATGAACACAGATGCGAAAATTCTCACCAAAATACTGGCTAATAGGGTCCAACAGTCCATTAAAAGGATTATTCACCACGACCAAGTGGGATTTATTCCAGGGCTGCTAGGTTGGTTCAACATCCGCAAATCCATCAATGTGATACATTACATTAATAAAAGAAAGAATAAGAACCATATGATACTCTCAATAGATGCTGAAAAAGCATTTGACAAAGTGCAGCATCCCTTCCTGATTAAAACTCTTCAAGGTGTAGGGATAGAGGGCACATACTTCAATATTATCAAAGCCATCTATGAAAAACCCACCGCAAATACCATTCTCAATGGAGAAAAACTGAAAGCTTTTCCGCTAAGGTCAGGAACACGGCAAGGATGTCCATTATCACCACTGCTGTTCAACGTAGTACTAGAAGTCCTAGCCTCAGCAATCAGACAACAAAAAGAAATTAAAGGCATCCAAATTGGCAAAGAAGAACTCAAACTATCACTCTTTGCAGATGATATGATACTATATGTGGAAAACCCAAAAGGCTCCACTCCAAAACTGCTAGAACTTGTACAGGAATTCAGTAAAGTGTCAGGATATAAAGTCAATGCACAGAAATCAGTTTCATTTCTTTACACTAACAATAAGACAGAAGAAAGAGAAATTGAGGAGTCAGTCCCATTTACAATTGTACCCAAAACCATAAGATACCTAGGAATAAATCTAACCAAAGAGGCAAAGAATCTATACTCAGAAAACTATAAAGTACTCATGAAAGAAATTGAGGAAGACACAAAGAAATGAAAAAATATTCCATGCTCATAGATTGGAAGAACAAATATTGTGAAAATGTCTATTCTACCTAAAGCAATCTACACATTTAATGCAATTCTTATCAAAATCCCATCCATTTTTTTAAGAAATAGAACAAATAATCCTAAAATTTTATGGAACCAGAAAAGACCTCGAATAATGAAAGGAATATTGAAAAAGAAAGCCAAAGTCGGTGGCATCACAATTCTAGACTTCAAGCTCTATTACAAAGCTGTCGTCATCAAGACAGTATGGTACTGGCACAAAAACAGACACATAGATCAATGGATCAAAATAGAGAGCCCAGAAATAGATCCTCAACTCTATGGTCAACCAATTTTCGACAAAGCAGGAAGGAATGTCCAATGGAAAAAAGCCTCTTCAACAAATGGTGCTGGGAAAATTGGACAGCCACATGCAGAAAAATGAAACTGGACTATTTCCTTACACCACACACGAAAATAGACTCAAAATGGATGAAGGACCTCAATGTGAGAAAGGAATCCATCAAAATGCTTGAGGAGAATGCAGGTAGCAACCTCTTTGACCTCAACCGCAGCAACTTCTTCCTAGGAATATCGCCAAAGGCAACAGAATCAAGGGCAAAAATGAACTATTGGGATTTCATCAAGATCAAAAGCTTTTGCACAGCAAAAGTAACAGTTAACAAAACCAAAAGACAATTGACAGAATGGGAGAAGATATTTGCAAACGACATATCAGATAAAGGGCTAGTATCCAAAATCTATAAAGAGCTTATCAAACTCAACACCCAAAGAACAACTAATCCAATCAAGAAATGGCCAGAGCACATGAACAGACATTTCTGCAAAGAAGACATCCAGATGGCCAACAGACACATGAAAAAATGCTCCATATCACTCGGCATCAGGGAAATACAAGTCAAAACCACAATGAGATACCACCTCACACCAGTCAGAATGGCTAAAACTAACAAGTCAAGAAATGACAGATGCTGGCGTGGATGTGGAGAGAGGGGAACCCTCCTGCACTGTTGGTGGGAATGCATGCTGGTGCAACCACTCTGGAAAACAGTGTGGAGGTTCCTCAAAAAACTGAAAATAGAGCTACCCTATGACCCAGCAATTGCACTACTGGGTATATATCCTAAAGATAGAAATGTGGTGCTCCGAAGGGGCACGTGCACCCAAATGTTTATAGCAGCAATGTCCACAATAGCCAAACTATGGAAAGAACCTAGATGTCCATCAACAGATGAATGGATAAAGAAGAAGTGGTATATATACACAATGGAATACTCTGCAGCCATCAAAAGAAATGAAATTTTGCCATTTGCGACGACGTGGATGGAACTAGAGGGTATTATGCTTAGCAAAATAAGTCAATCGGTGAAAGACAACTATCATATGATCTCTTTGATATGAGGAAGTGGAGATGCAATGTGGGGGGGTTGGGGGCATGTAGGAAAAGAAAAAATGAAAGAAGATGGGATCAGGAGGGAGACAAACCATAAAAGACTCAATCTCAAAAAACAGACTGAGGGTTGCTGGGGGGAGGGTGATGGGAGAGGGTGGTGGGGATCTGGACATTGGGGAGGGTATGGGCTATGATGAGTGCTGTGAAATGTGTAAACCTGGCGATTCACATACCTGTACCCCTGTGCATAAAAATACATTATATGTTTATTAAAATAAATAAATAAATTTTAAAAAAGTAATCAGTATTTATAAAGCTCATAGAATTTCAAAAGTTAAATACTAAGCACACAATGGTGAAAGCTTTGTCCTTGTAATGAAAGTCCAATCAGCACACATTTTAAACAGCCTGGCCTCTTCTGTTCACTTTCCATCCCTCTTCTCATCTGCCTTAATCCCCCACAGGTTGTTTGTCTTTTTTTAAGATTTTATTTATTTATTTATTTATTTATTTATTTCACTGGAAGGAAGGAGAGAGAGAGAATGCACAAGCAGGGAAAGAAGCAGAGAGGGACGAGCAGACTCTGCACTGAACACAGAGCCAGCCATGGGGCTCGATCCCAGTACCCTGAGATCACAACCTGAGCCAAAACCAAGATTCAGACATTTAAGTGAATCACCCAGGCACCCTCTGATTGTGTGTGTCTTTGTCTGCCTATCTCCCAGGCTATGTCATGTATTTCCTCTCAACCTGCCCTTTCTGGGTGACCTGATCATCATATTTGTCTAATTCTCTTTGTCTTTCCCTGGTTATCAGTCCTCATACTAAGAAGCAGTTTGTAGATGTTTCTTTGTTTATTTATTTATTTATTTATTTATTGGTAGTTAGGAATGACAAAGCAGCTTCAACAGTAAATAAGTAAACACACAAACTTCTGAAATCCCAGGGGAAAGGCTGTGGAGTATGCCACAGAATTTCCTGAGGGAAAAGTTAGCATCTAAGTCTCTATGAGTTGCTAGACACCACCACAGAGGCTATGCCTGGGCCCGTACAAAGGGAATTCTCAGCTAAACAGAGCCCAAAAACCTAGATATACAATGGCTGGGGGAAGGCCAAGAGGCCACTTGGACTACTTTCATGCCTGTTAATTGACACATACTTTTCTCTGCAACATCCAGAAAAAGCACTTATTTAATCCCTTCCTGAACATCTCCCATGGCAAGGATCTCACTCCATATGACAACTTGTTCCACTTACATCCCATTCAGTTAGAAAATTCTCCCTTCTGTTGAACTGAAATCTTCTACCTATGGGTATGAGCTCTGCTCACTGAGGTCTCCTGACCCCATCTGCTCCCTCTGACCATGACAGCTCCTTAGAGGTATGAGTGCAGAGACCATGCACCTTAAATATTCTCTTCTCCGACATGAACAGCCACAGTTCTCTTTCAGCAACCTTTCCCGACTGCTCACTTCCTTCTGGACTCATTTCACATATGACCCCTTACTGTATGAACCTCAGAGCTGGATACAGCTATTCAATAGGAGTCAGTCTAACCAGGAAAGAGAGAAAAGAGATTGTTATTTCTCCTGATCTGGTACTTGTGCTTGTATTAATGTAGCCTAAGTCCTCATTAAATTTTTAGCCTTGACATCCTAATGGTGATGCCTATTAGGCAAAGTCTCAATTCCCTTTCCTATAAACTGCATACAGGGCAGTCTCTTCCACCCTGTGAATAGCCAGTTGATTTTCTGCATCAAGTGCATGCTTTCCCTTTGTAACTCTCAATAATATGATCAGGTTCAACCAGTTTTTTCAATCTGTTGACATTTTTTTGAACCTAACTCTGTGGCTTGAAATATACTCCCTCTCCCTTTCTACTTCCAAATTTTAGCAGTATGTGTAAGCCTGTTTTGCTATTTTGTTGGGACAACCAGTCCTTCATTCACTCCTTTAGGAGGGTGGGGCTGCTTTCTCCACATGTTCCAGGGGACAGTTCTCAAAGCCTATAGTATGCGAATAGCCTTGATCAGTGAGTACCAGCACAACATTAGCTGAAAAAGCTGTTCTCTCCTCCAGTCTAGATGGGTCTCTGTCAGGAAGAACTCCATACATTAACTGGTTCATTCAGCCATTCCAGTTGGCTGCCAGGGATTAGGTTCTGGAATTTCAGGCTAGGCAAGAGCAGACCAATGCACAATAGGACTCTTGCGATGGCTCAAAAGTTGAGGTACAATGGGCCTCCAATTAGCTAAATTTAGGACCCCTTCTCTATCCTAGAGGGGTTAGCCTAACTCTAGTCTTGGCCCTGAGCACTCAGCTTGATTCCCCCACCCTCCATGACCTTTAAGGACAGAAAAATGACTGCAGCAAGGGATGTGGTATCTTCCACCATTGTTTTATTAACCACTTAAACAGTTCATTTCATTTTATGTTAATACATAATTAATTAATTAATTAGAGCTTTTTGATATATATTTGAAATATAATATTGTGTAGATTTAAGGTATGCATGTTAAATTAATGCATTTATATATTATAATATGACTGTACCTCTAACAGTTATGTAATTATCATTTCTTTTTAGTGGTTGGCCTCTTATCATGTTTGAGGGTTGTAATACAATCTTGTTTTCTCTATTAACTATACTGTGCATTAGATCTCTGAGACTTACTCTTTGTTGTAAGTTTTTACCCTGAAACAACATCTGTCCTGTTCTCCCACCCTAACTTCCATCCCCTGGTAACCTCCATCCCCTGGTAACCACCATTTTACTTTCTGCTTTTATGAGTTGGCTTTTTAATTTAATTTAATTTAATTTAATTTACTTATTTATTGTTATTATTTTTTAAGTAGGCTCCACACCTAATCTAGACCTTGAGTTTACAACCCCGAGATCCTGAGATCAAGAGCCACATGTTCTACTAACTGAGCCAGCCAGGTCACCCTGAGTTTGACTTTTTTAGATTCTACATATAAATGATATACAGGATGTGTCTTTTCTCTGACTTATCTCACTTAGCATGATGTGTTCAAGGTCCATCCATGTTGTTGCAAATGACAAGATGTTCTTTTTTTTCTCATGGCTGAACAATATGCTAGTGTGTGTGTGTGTGTGTGTGTGTGTGTGTGTATCTATCTATTTTTATCTATCAATCCATTTGTCTATATATGCCACCTTTTCTTTATTGATTCATCCTTTGATGGGCACTTAGGCTGTTTCCCTATCATGGCTATACTGAACATATAATAATTTCAAGGGTACAAATCTCTCTTCAATATCCTGTTTTCATTTCATTTGGGTATATACCCAGAAATGGGATTGCTGGATCACATGGTAGAACAATTTTTAACATTTTGAGGAATCTTTGTATTATTTCCCACAGTGGCTGCACCAATTTACATTCCCACTAACAGTATATGAGGGTTCTCTTTTCTCCACATCCTCACCAACACCTCTTACCTCTTCTCCATCTTCTTGATGATACTGTTTAACAGATGTGAAGTGATATCTCATTGTGGTTTTGCTTTGTATTTTCCTGATGATTCGTTGAAGACCTTTTGATGTACTTGTTGACTCTTTGGGTGTCTTATTTTTAAAAATGCTATTTAGTTCCTCTGCCCATTTTTAACTGGTTGTTGTTGTTGTTGTTGTTGAGCTATATGAGTTCTTTATGTATTTTGTGCTTTTTGTATCTTGTTTTATTTTAATTCCAGTAGTTAACATACCGTGTTGTATTAGTTTCAGGTGGACAATATTGTGATTCAACAATTCAACAATTCCATACATCACCCAGTGCTCATCACAGCAAATGCACCCTTTAATCCCCATCATCTATTTCACCCATCTCCCACCCACTTCACTTCTGGTAACCATTAGTCTGTTCTCTATAGCTAAGAGTCTGTTTCTTGGTTTGCCTCTCTCTCTTATTTTCCCTTTGAACATTAGTTTTATTTCTTAAATTCCACATATGAGTGAAATCAAATAGTTTCTGACTCACTTTGCTTAGCATTACACTCTCTAGCTCTAACCATGTTGTTGCAACTGGCAAGATTTCATTATTTTTGGTGGCTGAGTCATATTTCATTGTATATATAATCACATCTTCTTTATCCATTCATCAATCAATGGACACTTAGGCTACTTTCATAATTTGGCTATTGCAAATAATACTGCTATAAATGTGGGGGTGCATGGATCCCTTTGAATTAGTGTTTTTTGTATTTTTGAGTAACTACTCAGTAGTGCAATTACTGGATCATAGTGTTCGACTTTTAACATTTTGAGGAACCTGCACACTGTTTTCCATAGTGGCTGCCCCAGTCGGCCTTCCCACCAACAGTACATGAGGGTTCCTTTTTCTCCACATCTGTGTCACTTGTTTGTTTGTTTGTTTGTTTTGACCATTGTGACAAGTCTGAGGTGATAGATATCTCATTGTAGTTTTCATTTTCATTTCCCTGATGATGAGTAATGTTTGTTGATATTTTTGGATATTAACCCTTTATCTGATATATAGTTTGCAAAAATGTTCTCCCATTATGTAGGTTGCCTTTTCATTTGTTAGTTGTTTCCATTGCTGTGCAGAATATTTCAATTTTGAAGTAGCCTAATTTATTGATTTTTTCTTTGGTTGTTTTTGCTTTAGGTATCATATCAGAAAATCACTGCAAAAACCAATACCTAGTTCTTCCTTGTGTGGTCTTCCAGGAGTTTCATGGAGTCAGATCTTATGTTTAAGTCTGATCTATTTCAAGTTAATTATTATGAGTGGTATAAGATAGGGGCCCAATTTCATTGTTCTTCATGTGTTTAACCAATTTTCCTGACACAATTTTTTGAAGAGACTATCACTTCCTCATTGGGTGTTTTCAGCTCCTTGCCAAATATTAGTTGGCCATACATGCAGTAATTTAAATCTGGACTCTCTATTCTGTTCCATAGGTCTATGTGTCTATTTTTATGTCAATACCATACGGTTTTTGTTACTATACATTTGTAGTATAGTTTTAAATCAGGAAATGTGATACCTCCAGGTTATTTTTTTTTTTTGTAGTATTGCTTTGGCTATTTGTGGTCTTTAGTACCTCCTTACAAACTATAGGACAGCTTTTTCTATTTCTGGGAAGAATGCCATTGGTATTTTGATGAGGATTGCCTTGAATCCATAGATGGCTTTCGGTAATATGGTCATTTCAACAATATTAGTTCATGCCTTTCCGTTTGTTTGTGTCTTATGTAATTTCTTTCCACAAAGTCTGGTAGTTTTCATTGTACATTTACTGGAATAAATTTTTTTCCTAACATTTTATTATTTTTAATGTTATTATAAATGAAAGAGTTTTATTTAATTAGTTTTCACTCATTTCATTTTTAAGTGTACAGAAATACAACTGATTTCTGTATATTGATTTTATATCCTGTACCTTTACTGGAATTCATTGATTAGTTACAATGGTTTTTTGGTTTAGTTTTCAAGATTTTTATATACAAAAGCATATCGCCCGAAATAGTGACAAGTTTACTTCTTCCTTTTTTATTTGAATGTCTTTTATATTTTTGTCTTGCTTAACTGCACTAGCCAGGATTCCATGCACTTTATTAAATAAGAAGGGTGAGAATGAGATTCTTGTCTTGTTGATGATCTTAGAAGAAAAACTTTAAATTTTTCACCATTAAGTATAATGTTTGCTGTGGGTTAATTTCTCATTTTAAAAGAATATATATACATTATAAAACACTTAAAAAGGAAAGCTCAAAATTTTTATAATCCTACCATTCAGACATAACCCAATATTTGACATTTTGTTGAAAATATAGACAGACATGTACACATACACACACAGAATATTTTTTATAAAATGGATCATGTTATACATGTTTTTAATCTACTCCTTTTAAGCAGTATTATATAAATTGACATATTATATATAATGTATGTTTTCAACCTATATGTTTTGCACATATATATATATAGATATATATACACACACACACAAATTTATAGTTCTAAAGCACCACTGCTGATGAATACATAGTATTCCACAGGTGTCACTCTCTGGAGGTTATTTAGGTAGTTTTTAATTTTCCAATAGTATAAACATCATAATTAATATCTTTGTGCATAAAATACATGTTTTCCAGCTTTTATTTATTCAACAATTTATTACTGATTGAGTGCTTATAGATACTTATGCTAAGTAGGAAAATGGTGAATGAAACAGCCTTTGTTCCTGTCATCTTGAAGTTTGTTGTCTCTTTAGGTTCAGTTTCTAGAGATAGAACTGTTGAGTCAAGACTGTTTTCCAGAAATGACATAGCAATTTACACTCTTTCCAACACAATACAAGAGTGCTTATTTTTCCATATTCTCATCAACACTAGGTTTCCTTTTGAGCTTTGGGTGGTTTCTTAATAATTTAATCAGGAAATTGGAAGTGAGTAACCATTAAACAAAAGTTTAATAATGTCTAGACTCTTACCATGATTTCCTAGTTTTCATATTTGTCCTCTGCCCCTGATGTTTTTTGTTAGTTAGTTCTAAGAAATAGTTTTCTTTTTCCCTCTTGTATTCTAGAGTGTGAGCAACTTCATTTATTGGCTATTCATTCATTCATTCATTCATCCACTTATCATTTGTCTCTTGATAAATGCTTATTTTGTGCCATGACCTTATCAAATTTCAGGGATACAAAGATGGATAAGATAAGGTGTCTCCTTTAAAAACTCCCAGGCTGCTCCTCACAGGCCCTGGGACACAGCAGTCTCTGACCTAACTTAAGTGTTTTAGTGTTGCCGTTCCTTAGGCCTATGAAGATCTTGTGTGATTGGGACATCCGTGTTGAAAGCCAGAACGTGTGTGGGGGGGGGGGATTTTTGCCTCCCTGTAGACAAGTTAAAAAAAATCTAAGACCAATATAAAAACTATCTCGACAGGTTATGCTGGGAGTGACTGAATGTGTCTTCATACAGCATTTGGGAATACAGTAGACTCCTTCCAAATGTCCTTCCAGTCCTTGGTAGTTTGCAGCAAGGCATTCCCTCCTTGGCTCTACTTTAATGTACTGCCCAATAATTTCACCAATTCCCTTGTTGAGGAACCAGAGAACATCCCAATGAAAATCACAAACGTTAAGAAGCTAGGAAAGGGTGGAGTCAAGAGACAAGAGTCCAAGAGCACATCCTCAGCCCAAGGACATTGTGTGTGAAATGGGACCTTGAACCACAGCTAACAATATGTATTTATCTTATTCAAGTGCAAAGTCTTGCAGTTCAGCAACATACAAAACCTACCTGTAAAAGTCAATTAAACAGTAAATGCTGACACAATGAAAACATTGAAGGAAGCTTTAGAATTTGTGGGGGAGACAGGGAGAAAATTATAGTCCAGTGTGATAAGTGCTACCAAAGGGACAAATGCAGGGCATTGCATGGAGATGGGGGAAGATTATAAACAGATGGAAAGATTGAGAGAGTGTCAAGGATATGGCAGTAAACAACAGACAAAAATCACTACCTTCATGTAACTTACATTCCAGTAGAGGGAGACAGATAATAAACACAAAAATAGTATGTATTAAAATGTTGTGGTGGAAAATAAAGCAGGGTGAAAGAAGAGATGTATGAAGATGAGGAATATAATTTCATATATGGTGTAATCACTGAGAAAGTAATATGTGAATAAAGATCTGAAGAAAGTTAGGGAGTGAGCAGCATGAATATCTGGGTATAGAGAGCTCCAGATAGAAGAAGTAACAAGTACAAAAGTCCTAAACTGGGAACACCCTCTTCGTGGTCTAGGAATAAGTAGGGCAGCTGGTGTACCTAAAACAGAATGAGGTAGGGTATATACATGAGGTCAGAGAGATTAGGGTTATAAAGCAGGGAAAGGGGAACAACATGTAGGGTCTTATAGGTGACCATAAGGATTTTGACTTTTACTCTGAATGAGGTGGGAAGCCACTGGAGGGCTTGACTAAACCCTAGAGGGACTTAAATATTGTATTCAAAATTAGACTTTATTCTATAGGTAATGGAAACCTCTCAAGGGTTTTGAGAAAGGGAGTAACATGTGGATCTCTGTTACGTAGATCACTCTTTGTGGCTGGTAGAGGGTAGTTTGAAGGGGAGAACCTGGAAGTAGGAAAACTACTTAGGAGTACATGTCCCTTCTCCATAAAGTTCCGGTGGTGGAGATATAATTTTCTCTGATCTCAGTTCTTTCAGTTATTCTTGCCTACTCCATATCCCTGGGGGTGCTAGAGAACAGTTGGTCCTTCTCTCAGAGTCTGGGAACCTCAAAGCCAGTAGAATGAAGGGAGTCTAGAATGGTGGCAGAGATACTGGTTAGGAAACTTTGCAATTATCTCAGTGTGAGATAATAAAGACCCAACAAAAAGGGTAACATTTGCTAGAGGATAAAAGTACAAGAACAATTGCAAGGTGGAAAGTCAAAACCCAGTAGCAGCCCTTGTGAAAATGAGGTAAGGATTTTATTTTTTCTTTCCATAAATTTTATTTATTTATTTATTTATCACTGATACTCTGTTCATTTTATTTTATTTTGTTTTTTATTTAAGTTTACTCAACATATAGTACATCATTAGTTTCAGATTTAGTGTTCAATAATTCATCAGTTGCATATAAAGTGTTTGTTTAAATTCCAGTTAGTTAATATACAATGTAATATTAGTTTCAGGTATAGAATTTAGTCATTCAACACTTCCATACAACAGGTAGTGCTCATCAGATATGCTTTCCTTAATACTCACCATTTATTTAACCCATTCTCCTGCCCACTTCCCTTCCAGCAACCCTCAGTTTGTTCTTTATAGAGTCTGTTTCTTGGTTTGCCAAAAATGAGGTAGGGATTTTAATTGCCAAAAATGAGGTAGGGATTTTAATTTGCCAAAAATGAGGTAGTGAGTTCCTTGGCTCATAGTAAAAGACTCTTAAAGAATTGAGTAGGCACTCAATATCACTTTGAGCATTGGAATAAATGAATAAACAAATGAGTGTGTAACATAAAATGCCAGTCTTTAAAATAAAGTGCTTAATGATAGTTATTGCTATCCAATATAAATATATAAGCCTCATATATAATTTTAAATGTTCTAATGACCACATTTTCTTAAAGTTAAAAAAAGTAAAGTTAATTTTAATACTATATTTGCAATGACATGGAGGGAGCTAGGGAATATTATGCTAAGAGAAAGACAAATAGCATATGATTTCACTCATAGGTGGAATTTAAGAAATAAAACAAATGTGGAGAGGGGGAAAAAAGAGAGAAAGCAAGAAAAAGATTCTTAATTGTAGAGAACAAACCTTTGGTTATTGGAGGGGAGGTGAGTGAAATAGGTGATGGAGATTAAGGAGTGCACCTGTTGGGATGAGCACAGGGTGTCCTATGTAAGTGTTGAATCATTAAATTGTATACCCGAAACTAATATTACACTGTATGTTAATTAACTGGAATTTAAATAAAAACTTTAAAAAGATTTATAATGAAAGGGAAAGGGCATGAGTTCTACAGTCACAATGACTTGCTGCTTATCAGCTGTGTGACCTTGAACAAATTATTTAACATCTCTAAACTTCAGTTTGGGGGTATCTGGGTGGCTCAATTGGTTAAGCATCTGCCTTTGGCTCAGGTCATGATCTCAGGGTCCTGGGATTGAGTCCTGTGTCAGGCTCCCTGCTCAGAGGGGAGTCTGTTTCTCCCTCTGCCCTCACTCCACTCTCTCTCTCTTTATCTCTCAAGTAAATAAATAAAGTCTTTAAAAATAAAATAAGTAAATAAACCTCAGTTTTCTCATGAATAAAACCTAATGGCTTAAGGTTGTTGAAGGCCTTATACATAACCTTTGTCAAAGTTCATCTAATCTAAGATGCTATTGGTTGAAATCACACCATTACTTTATGTAACACAAAGGAAAAAAAATATTGTTAATTAGACAACAACATTGCTCTCAAGATGCCTCACAATTTCAAAGGTGTCAAAATGTGAAAAATTACCACATTCTTCTTCTTATTATTGATTTATGGATAAATAATTGCTGAAAGAGTTTAAGTTCATTTTCTTCATTTGACTGTGAGCTACTCATTGGCAAAATCTGGGTCTAAATCACTTCTTTCATCCCCAAACAAGTCCTGGCACAGAGTAGTCACTTCATCCACTTTATATACATTGATTTGACTTCTCTTCCTTCTTCCTTTTTTTTAAAAGATTTTATTTATTTACTTGACTGTGAGAGAGACAGTGAGAGAGGGAACATAAGCATAGGGAGTGGAAGAGGGAGAAGCAAGCTTCCTGCTGAGCAGGGAGCCCGATGTGGGGCTCAGTCCCATGATACTCGGATCATGACCTGAGCTAAAGGTAGACGCTTAATGACTGAGCCACCCAGGCACCCCAACTTCTCTTCCTTCCAACTCGCTCTGTGTCAGGTACCACAGAGGCAGAGATGAAGCAGATTAGGCCTCAGCCCTCTAGGACCTCCAAGTTTTATAATAACAACAGCAGCAATAGCAACAGAATAATCATTGAGCTCTTACTACATGAAAGAATTTTACCATTACATTCACATACAGGCATACCTTGTTTTATTGCATTTCACTTTATCGCACTTCACAGGTAATTGCATTTTTACAAACTGAAGGTTTATGGCAACCCTGCATTAAGTAGGTCTGTCAGGTCCATTTTTCCAAAAGCATTTGCTCACTTTGTGTTTCTGTGTCAGAGTTTGGTAATTCTTTAAAAAAAAAAAAAAGCTTTATTGAGGTATGTTTGACAAAAATTTTATATATTTGAGGTTGTAATGCATATATGCATTAGGTACCAATGGCCACAATCAAACTAATTAACATTTTACTTACTTCACATAGTTACCACTAATTTTGTGGTGAGAAAATATTTTGACTACTTTCTAAATAAACTCAAATAACAATACATTATTATTAATTATAGTCATCATGCTGTGCCTTAGGTCTCCCGAACTTGTTCATCTTATAACTGGAAGTTTGTACCCTTTGACCGATATGTTCCCTTTTTCTCTAACCAACAACCCCCACCCTGCTCCTGATCAGTCAGCAGCCCTCAACATGGAGGTAAGACCCTCCTCCAGCATAAAGACTGTGAGTTGCTGAAAGCTCAGATGATGGTTAGCATTTTTAAGTAATAGAATATTTTTAAATTTAGGTATATACATTGCTTTTTTTAGACATAATGCTATTGAACACCTAATAGACTACAGTATAGATTTAACATAACTTTTATATGCACTGGGAAATCAAAATATTTACTTAACTTGCTTTATTGTGATATTTGCTTTATTGTCGTTGTCTAGAACTGAAACTATGACACCTTCAAGGTACGTCAATATTCTTTCTGGTTTTTTTTACTTTTTACACCATCCCTTTAATTTTAATTTGAGTCTTTATATTTCAGGTGGGTTTATTTTATTTTATTTTATTTTATTTTATTTTATTTTTACCCATTTTGACTCCTTCTGTCTTTTATTTGGTGTATTTAGACCATATTTACAGTGATTATTGATATTAGTTTCAGGTGTACAACATAGTAATTCAACAACTCTATGCATTACTCAGTGCTCATTGAGATAAGTATACACTTTTTTTAATAAACATGTAATGTATTATTAGCCCCAGGGATACAGGTCTGTGAATCGCCAGGTTTACACACTTCACAGCACTCACCATAGCACATACCCTCCCCAATGTCCATAACTCCACCACCCTCTCCTGACCCCCTGACACCCAGCAAACCTTAGTTTGTTTTGTGACATTAAGAGTCTCCTATGGTTTGTCTCCCTCCCAATCCCATCTTGTTTCATTTATTCTTTTCCTACCCCCCAAACCCCCTACATTGCATCTCCACTTCCTCATATCAGAGAGATCATACGAAAGTTGTCTTTCTGCAATTGACTTATTTCACTAAGCATAATACCCTCTAGTTCCATCCACGTTGTCGCAAATGGCAAGCTTTCATTTCTTTTGATGGCTGCATAGTATTCCATTGTGTGTGTGTGTGTGTGTGTGTGTGTGTGTGTGTATACACACAAACCACTTCTTCTTTATCCATTCATCTGTTGATGGGCATCTAGGTTCTTTCCATAGTTTGGCTATTGTGGACATTGCTGCTATAAACATTCGGGTGCATGTGCCCCTTCGGATCACTACGTTTGTATCTTTAGGGTAAATACCCAGTACTGCAATTGCTGGGTCATAGGGTAGCTCTATTTTCAACCTTTTAAGGAAACTCCATGCTGTTTTCAAGAGTGGTTGCACTAGCTTGCATTCCCACCAACAGCGTAGGAGGGTTCCCCTTTCTCCGCATCCTCGCCAGCATCTGTTATTTCCTGACTTGTTAATTTCAGCCATTCTGACTGGTGTGAGGTGGTATCTCATTGTGGTTTTGATTTGTATTTCCCTGATGCCGAGTGATGTGGAGCATTTTTTCATGTGTCTGTTGGCCATCTGGATGTCTTCCTTGCAGAAATGTCTGTTCCTGTCCTCTGACCATTTCTTGATTGGATTATTTGTTCTTTGGATGTTGAGTTTGCTAAGCTCTTTATAGATTTTAGATACCAGCCCTTTATCTGATATGCCATTTGCAAATATCTTCTCCCATTCTGTCAGTTGTCTTTTGGTTTTGTTAACTGTTTCCTTTGCTGTGCAAATGCTTTTGATCTTGATGAAATCCCAATAGTTCATTTTGCCCTTGCTTCCCTTGCCTTTGCTGAGGTTTCTAGGAAGAAGTTCCTGCGGCTGAGGTCAAAGAGGTTGCTGCCTGCATTCTCCTCAAGGATTTTGATGGATTCCTTTCTCACATTGAGGTCCTTCATCCATTTTGAGTCTATTTTCATGTGTGGTGTAAGGAAATGGTCCAATTTCATTTTTCTGCATGTGGCTGTCCAATTTTACCAACACCATTTGTTGAAGAAGCTGTCTTTTTTCCATTGGACAATCTTTCCTGCTTTGTCAAAGATTAGTTGACCATAGAATTGAGGGTCTATTTCTGGGCTCTCTATTCTGTTCCATTGATCTATGTGTCTGTTTTTGTGCCAGTACCATACTGTCTTGATGATGACAGCTTTGTAATAGAGCTTGAAGTCTGGAATTGTAATGCGACCAACTTTGGCTTTCTTTTTCAGTATTCCTTTGGCTATTCGAGGTCTTTTCTCGTTCCATATAATTTTTAAGATTATTTGTTCCATTTCTTTGAAAAAAAATGGATGGGATTTTGATAGGGATTGCATTAAATGTGTAGATTGCTTTAGGTAGCATAGATATTTTCTGAGAAAGGCTTGTCTAGCTATATATTTTCCTCTCAGGACTGCCTTTGCTGTGTCCCACAGATCTTGAACCTTTGTGCTTTCCTTATCATTTGTTTTCATGATTTTTTTCAATTCTTTAATTTCCTGGTTGACCCATTCATTCTTTAGAAGGATGCTGTTTAGCCTCCATGTATTTGGGTTCTTTCCAAATGTCCTCTTGTGATTGAGTTCTAGCTTCAGAGCATTGTGGTCTGAAAATATGCAGGGAATGATCCCAATCTTTTGATACCGGTTGAGACCTGATTTATGACCCAGGATGTGATCTATTCTGGAGAGTGTTCCATATGCACTAGAGAAGAATGTGTATTCTGTTGCTTTGGGATGGAATGTTCTGAATATATCTGTGATGTCCATCTGGTCCAGTGTGTCATTTAAGGCCTTTTTTTCCTTGTTGCTCTTTTGCTTGGATGGTCTGTCCATTTCAGTGAGGGGAGCGTTAATCTCCCCTACTATTATTCAATTATTGTTGATGTGTTTCTTTGATTTTGTTATTAATTGGTTTATATAGTTGGCTGCTCCCATGTTAGGGGCATAGATATTTAAGATTGTTAGATCTTCTTGCTGGACAGACCCTTTGAGTATGATATAGTGTCCTTCCTCATCCCTTATTATAGTCTTTGGCTTAAAATCTAATTGATCTGATATAAGGATTGCCACCCCAGCTTTCTTCCGCTGTCCATTAGCATGGTAAATGGATTTCCACCCCCTCACTTTAAATCTGGAGGTGTCCTCGGGTCTAACATGAGTTTCTTGTAGACAGCATATTGATGGGTTTTGTTTTTTTTAATCCATTCTGATACCCTGTGTCTTTGGATTGGGGCATTTAGCCCATTTACATTCAGGGTAACTATTGAGAGATATGAACTTAGTGCCATTGTATTGCCTGTAAGGTGACTGTTACTGTATATTGTCTCTGTTCCTTTCTGATCTTCTACTTTTAGGGTCTCTCTTTGCTTAGAGGATCCCTTTCAATATTTCCTGTAGACCTGGTTTGGTGTTTGCAAATTCTTTCAGTTTAGTTTGTCCTGGAAGCTTTTTATCTCTCCTTCTATTTTCAGTGATAGCCTAGCTGGATACAGCATTCTTGGCTGTATGTTTTTCTAGTTTAGTGCTCTGCATGCCAGTATTTTCTGGCCTGCCAGGTCTCTGTGGATAAGCCCGCTGCCAATCTAATATTTTTACCATTGTATGTTACAGACTTCTTGTCCTGGGCTGCTTTCAGGATTTTCTCTTTGTCGCTAAGATTTATGAATTTTACTATTAGATGACAGGGTGTGGACCTATTCTTATTGATTTTGAGGGGTGATTCAATATTTGTAATTAATTTTGGAATGTTCTCAGTCATTAATATTTCAAATATTTCTTCTGCCCTCTTTTTTTTTAAATTTTATTTATTTATTTGACAGAGATCACAAGCAGGCAGAGAGGCAGGCAGAGAGACAGAGAGGAGGAAGTAGGCTCCCTGTCAAGCAGAGAGCCCCATGTGGGACTCGATCCCAAGACCCTGAGATCATGACCTGAGCTGAAGGCAGAGGCTTAATCCACTGAGCCACCCAGGCGTCCCTTCTGCCCTCTTCTTTTTTTCTAATTCTGTTACTCTGAGAAAGCATATCTTTCACCTTCTGGCATTATCTCATAGTTTTTGGATATTCTGTTTTTCTTTTTCTTTTTGTGTTTTAATCAGGGAAATTTCTATTGACATATTTTCAAGCTCATTAATTCTCTCCTTGGCTGTGTCCATTCAACTGATTCTTATTTTCTGAGTTTTTATTTATAGCATTTCTTTCTGTTTCTTTCTTAAAGTTTCCATCTCTCTACTTCTGATACTGATCTCTTTTTAAATGTGTATGTTTTTCTTTACAGCTTGTTACATATTAGTCATAGTTATCTTAAATATTCTTCCTAATAATTAAAGAATCTGTGTCATATCTGAGTCTGGTTCTGATGCTTTCTTTGTCTATTCAGACCATGTTTTCTTCCTGCCTTTAATTAGTGTACATTGCAGTGTTTCACTGAAAGCAGGAAATGATGTTTCAGATAGCACCAATGGAGATAAATAGGTCTTCATTGTGAGGTTTTATGTTTATCTTGCCAGGAGTTGGGCTGCGTTTGACATTTTCTGTAGTAGTAGGTGCCAGAGGCTTCAAATTCCTCTTGTCCTTGTGTTTCCCTCTCCTGTTGCCTTTAAGTGTCCCTAAGACTTACTCCTTAAATAAGCTCTACATTTTGCAGTTCTTTGTGTTGTAATCCACTGTTATTATACTGGATTCCTGTTGGTGTAGTACTAAGGTATGAAGAAGGGGAAGTGTTCTGTAGTCTTGTGATTACATTTCAGTCTTTTATTGGACCTGTGTTACTGGGGCATGAACTTCATAAGCATTGTTTTTTTGTTTGTTTTAGCTTTCTAAAAATTCCGTTACATGAAACAAAAAGTCTTGAGCAGACTGAAGTTGAGTAAAATGCCCTTCCCCATAAGTGGTAAAGTCTTTTTCCCCTGAAGGAAATGTCTTTGTTGTGAAAATGCTCTAGGTGCATCTTAGAATGTTTACTTTTTTTCTACCCTTCCAGAGCTGTAAGGGGGATTTTTATTGACTTTCCACCATGAGAAAATTATAGAATTCTTGGAGATAAACTATATAAAAATATGGGTTTTCTTACTAAAACTGAGGCTCCAACTCACACTAATCCACATTTAGATTCCAGCAATTTGTCAGAATTACCATTTAAGTGTACTTACAATTTATGGTTCTAATGATTGCTGCTGTAGATCTGGGTGGTGATTCTGTAGGTTAACATTCTTCCAGATTTTGGCATAGTGGTTTGCCATGAAATGTCAACTCTCTGATGGCTCCAAGAAAATTCATTGATATTTGGCTTTCTTTTTCTAGGACAAAATTGATGTTATATCTAAAAGGAGAAGTCTAAGAAAGTATTTTAAATGTGTGTTTTGGCCCATAAAACAACCTTATGTGGTGAACATTATTGCCATGACAATTTTCTAGAAGAAATTGAGGCTCAGAAATGTTATAGAATTTATCCAATATCATTCAGTAAGTAGTATTTGATTTGAACTCAGCTCTGACTCTGATAGCTAGAACATAGGCACACATAGCTAATAAGTGAGTCAGAAAGTGATGAGAATTTTAAGGGGACAGAGAAAGTATTATGACAGTATAGAGAATGGTGCTGTCACTTCAGAATGGGGGAAGGAAATTTTATTAGATGTGGTAGAAGCTAGGTGGATTTTGAGATATTTAAACACAGGGGAGACCAAAACAGAAGCCTTGAACTCTGGAGGCAGGGAATGATGATATCCAGACATTAAGATTACCTTACCTGAATGTCACATAATTTCTAGCCCAGTTATTGCTTATCCTTCTTCTCTGTGATAAGAAATAAGTAAGGTTGTTCAGAGCCTGACAGAAGTGAGAGCTTGTTGGTCATTCTCCTTCACTGGGCTAAAATTATATGTCAGGTGTCTGGGGTTTGATTAGTTTTATACTTTTCAGAGGCCCCACCTTGGGAAATTATTAAGAAGAGTGGCAGACTCAATGCCAGAAACACCCTATCCTTCTAAGAGTGGCCAATGTCCTCTCAACATGGAAGGGCCAAGAAGAGAAAATTACTGCCGGTGAATCTCATCTTGAGCAACTAGGAACTGCAACAACTGGCTGGCCATTTCTACTCACTCCCTTCAGGATGGCCTTTCATGTCAGAACATTCTTTATTTTGCTTTCTAACCATGTTCCTGGCACTGCCTAACCTGCAGAAATGCTGATGACAATCCCAACCCATATAATCCTGGAAACAGAAGTGGTTCTTAATTCTCTCTTGGGATTGAAAAATTCCCTCTTCTTGTCAAAAACAACAACAACAACAAATGAAGACTTGTACACTAAAAGTAAAAGACACTGATGAAAAAAGTTGAAGAAGATTCATTAATTAATTAACTAAATAATTAATTAAAATGGAAAGATATTCTATGTATTCTATGCCCATGAATTGGAAAATTTAATATTGTTAAAATGTTCATACTACTGAAAGCTATCTACAGATTTAATGCAAGACCTATCAAAATTACAATGATATTTTCACAGAAATAGAAAAAAGAATCTTAAAATCTGTGTGGAACCTCAAAAGACCCAAATAGCCAAAGCAAACTTGAGAAAGAACAAAGCAGGAAACATAGCACTCCCTGATTTTAAACTATATTACAAAGCTATAATAATAAAAATAATATACTATTGGCATAAAAACAGATACATATATCAATGGGAAAAAAATAGAAAGCTTAGCAATAAACCCACACATATATGGTCTATTAATTTATAACAAAAGAACAAAGAATATACAAACAGGAAAGAACAGTCTCTTCAATAAATGTATTGAGAAAACTGAACAGCTACATGCAAAAGAATGAAACTGGATCATTATCTTACAACACTCAGGAAAAATTAAAGATTTGAATGTAAGGTATGAAACTATAAAACCCCTAGAAGAAAACATCAGCAGTAAGCTCATTTGACATCATTCTTGGTGACATTTTTTTTTTCTCGATTTGACTCCAAAAGCAAAGGCAACAAAAGGGAAAATAAACAAATGAGACTACATCAGACTAAAAATATTCTGCACAACAAAGAACATCGACGAAATGAAAAGGCAACCTGCAGAATGGGAGAAAATATTTACAAATCATACATCTGATAAGGGGTTAATATTCAAAATATATAAAGAACTTTCACAACTCAATAACAACAACAACATAAAAGCAATCTAATGAAAAATGGTCAGACTATCTGAATAGGCATTTTTCCAAAGAAGACATATAGATGGCAAGAAGTACATAAAAAGATGTTCAACATCACTAACCATCAGGGGAATGTAAATCAAAACCGCAATGAGCTACTACCTCACACCTGTTAGAATGGCTATTATCACAAAGAATGAGAGAAACGTGGAAAGGAAAGGAAAGGATAGGAAAGGAAAGGAAAGGAAAGGAAGGAAAGGAAAGGAGGGAGGGAAGGAAGGACGGAAGGAAGAAAGGAAGGAAGGGAAGAAGAAAGAAGAAAAGAAAGAAAGGAAGGAAGGAAGGAAGGAAGGGAGGGAAGGAGGAAGAATTGGTGAGGACGTGGAGAAAGGAAAACCTTGTGCACTTAAAAATTCCCTTGTGTTGGTGCTGATGTAAATTGGTTCAGCCACTATGGAAAACAGCATGAAGGTTCCTTGAAAACTTAAAAATAGAATTACCATTTGATCCAATAATTCCACTTCTGGATATTTATCCAAAGAAAAATGAAAACACTAACTCACAAAGATATGTTCACCTCCATGTTTGTTGCAACATTATTTACAATAGCCAAGATATGGAAACAACTGTCTATCAACAGATGAATGGAAAACCAATACAATGGAATATTATTTAGTCATATAAAGAGTGAAATCTTGCTTTTGCAATAACATATAATAACATACAATAACAATAATGGACCTAGAGCATTATGCTAAGTAAAATAAGTCAGACAGAGAAAGACAAATACTATATGATTTCACATATATGTGGAATCTAAACAATTAAAAAAAAAAAACTCATAGATACAGAGAACAGACTAGTGGTTGCCAGAGGCCATGGAGAGGGGAGTCATGAAACGTTTGAAGGCAGTCAAAAGGTACAAACTCCCAGTTATTAAATAAATGAGTCATAAGGATATAATAGGCAGCCTGATAAGTATAGTTAATGTATTTCATATATGGAAGTTGTCAAAAGAGTAGATCTTAAAAGTCTTCATAACAAGAGAAAAGTCTTATAACTATGTTTGGCAAAGGATACTGACTGGATTTATTGTGATCATTTCACAACACATATAAATATTGAGTCATTATTTGGTACACCTGAAAACATTATAATGTTACATGTCAATATACTTCATTTAGAAAAAATAATTATGTTCTGGAAACCGGGAAGACACAGGAAGTGCTAGAGGGCCCTGTATGGTTTATCTATACTTGTCAGTGGCACACCAGGGTGAGTGGAGCCTAGAGGCAAACACTGAGGACCAAAGATGAAAGCCCCAGTTTACCAATTCCAGAAGACCTTATTGTTCTTTTCTCCTCTTAGGTATGTTTCTGCAGAAAAGACTCCCTGAAGAACCCTCTTACACTCTTGGTGGGAATGCAAACTGGTGCAGCCACTCTGGAAAATAGTGTGGAGGTTCTTCAAAAGTTAAAAATACAGCTACCTTATGACCCAGCAATTGCATTACTAGGTATTTATACAAAGGATACAAACATAGTGATTCGAAGGAGCACCTGCATCCCACTGTTTATAGCAGCAATGTCTTCAATAGCCACAATATGGAAAGACCCCAGATGTCCATCAACAGATGAATGGATAAAGAAGAAGTGATATGTGAATATATAGATAAAGAAGTGATATATATATATATGTATATATATATACACACACACACACACATATATATGTATCACTAATATATATATCTATTAATCTATATCTAAAAAGAAAATTTTAAGATATATGTGTGTATATATATAAGATATATATATATATACAGATATATATCTTTTTAAAGATATTATATGTGTATATGTGTATATATATGTGTGTATATATGTATGTGTATGTATACATACATATATATGTATATATGTGTATATATATGTACACATATATACATATATACATATACACATATACACATATATACATATACACATATACACATATATATGTGTGTATATATATACATACACACACATATATATCTTAAAAATTTCTTTTTAGATATAGATTATTAGATATATTATAGATACTATATATAGATATATATATTATAAAAATTCCTTTTATTTAGATTTTTAGATATAGATCTATCTATATATATGTATATCACTTCTTTATATATACACACATAAGTGTATGTATGTATATATACATACACACATATATACATATACATATACATACACGTATATACATATATATATATTATATATGGAATATTAGTCAGCCATCAAAAGAATGAAATCTTGCCATTTGCAAATATGTGCATGGATAGAACTAGAGGTTATTATGCTAAGTGAAATAAGTCAGTCAGAGAAAGACATTGATTTTATGTATGATTTCACTCACATGTGGAATTTAAGAAACAAAACAGATGAACATAGCGGAAGGGGAGAAAAAATAATATAAGACAAAAACAGAAAGGGAGACAAACTATAAGAAACTCTTAACTATAGGAAACCAACTGAGAGTTGTTGAAGGGGAGGTTGATTGAGGTATGGGGTATGGGTGATATGCATAAAAAAAGGCATTTGATGTAATGAGTCCTGGGTATTTACAAAACTGACGAATCAATAAAGTCTACCTCTGAAACTAATAATACACTATATGTTAATTAATTGATTGATTTTAAATAAAAAAAAAGACTCCCTGAATACCCTAATTGTTTTGGTGGGGAGGATAGGACTACCTAAAATGCACCAGAACTAGTGTACAAATAAAATCAGAAGATTCTACAGTTAACAAACGAGGTTGCTACCTTTATTTGAGAAGTACTAAATCCTAGAAGGCCTCTGCCCAAAGTTGTTTCCCCTGGTGAACTACTTACAGTTTGTCTCTGGCCATCTCCTCTGTTTAAGGCAGTGGCTTTAAACATTTTTTACCCATTGATCCATAGTAAGGAAGATATTTTATTGCATGAACCAGTAAATGCTTTCACTTGCATATGTATTTGTGTGTATATTAATATATATTTTCATAGTTTTTATATGTCAAATGTTGGTAAACATTGGCAATTTCATATTGTCCAACTAAATATATAAAAAAAGTTTCACTAAACGATGAGGATCCTTACTTAGTGTGTGAAATCACTGTGATATTTTCTATTTTGTTCTATTTAATTTTCAAGACATGTCAGTTACTGATTTCATAATTTACTAGTTTGTTGTTACTCACTGTTTGAAAAACACTGGTTTAATGTGTTATCTACTAAAGGCTTTTCTTAAAATACAGGAATTTTCCTTGGGATAGATAATGCCACAGGTTAAGACCAGGGGTTCCTCCAGAAAATGTACAGATAAATAGGGGAGAGAGGGATAAAAGACAAGGAAAGGCTAGAATCTGAAGCTCTTGACCTAAAGTCTCTGACCTTCCTGCCAACAGGAATCGTGGCAACACAGGGCTTATTCCCATAGGCATAGCTAGCCTAGCCCCATAGGCCAGAGCTGGCACTAAGTACTCACGAGTATTCATGTCCTAACACATGAGCCAGTGGTCAAGATTTAATCAGCCTCCTGTTGGATTCTGTACATGAGGATCAGCCCTAGTCTATTTGACATGCCTTGTCCTCAGCAACCTATTCTGCTGCTGACAGCTCCTGTCGGCAGAACCAGTGTCTGATTACATGCTCATCCTAGCTAAGACAAGCACAGGGAAGAGGAATGCAGCCCACGTGCATAACTGTCCCTCAAGCCAGCTCTCTGGTTTGGGCAAGGAAGAGGTGGCTTATGGACTAATGGGAGCAGCTATAGACAACAGGCTCTCAGGATTTTTCTTTTTTTTTTTTTTTAAGATTTATTTATTTATTTGAGAGGGGAGGGGCAGAGAGAGAGAATCTTCAAGCAGACTTCCCCAGCTGAGCAGGTAGGTCTACGAGGGGCTCGATCCCATGACCCATGACATCATGATGTGAGCAGAAACCAAGAGTCAGACGCTCAACCAACTGAGCCATCCAGGGGCCCCTCAGGATTTTTCTTATTAGACCCTACCTGGATGCGAGCTTCTGCCTCTCTTTTCTAAGAACAGTTAGGACCCTCTGACCTGACCAATAAGCTCAGACTGTTTTGAACTGAAGTTTTAGTATTGGCCCCAAATAAGTGCTACTTGTCTTCCTTCTATTACTGCTATGATGCTATTATGGGGCCCCTAATCTGGCTTTTAATTTTCTGTCTGGGTTACCTACCTTATGCCTCCAGTCTAGGATTAGGGATCATTTAGTGATTATGAACCTCTGATCAGGTAGAAAATTGCTCAGTGATTATGATCCTGATTAGGCAGCATGTTTATAAGGACTGGATCCAGGGGATCTGGACCCCTCTCTGAGTAGTTAGGTTCCTGGGCTGCTATGAAGTTCCCTTACCCAGCCACAAAAGGTTGAGTGAAATAGATAAGCATCTACTGGAGGCTTGGTACTGAGACCTTCAAAGAAGAGCAATCAGGATTCTTCTGGTGGGTGGTTCTTAGAACAATACCCCAAACTCAACAGTTTCTGTTTAACTATTCTATAAATGCCTCAGGAAAACCTCCCCCTGCTGAAATACCTCAAATGCCAAAACCTGTGGCCTTTACATAAGAACCATGAGATTCTGGGGAAATCTCCCATTTTTCTTCTAGCCAAAGCAAAGGACTTGAAGCCCTATTCCTTCTGAGAGAGTCTAGGTAGCTCTCCTTCAGGAAAGTCTAGACTGGCACCTGATGAACTTCTCCACCTATACCCACCTTCTTGGTGGTGATACTCAAGTTCACATTGTAGGGTTGTACTATTTTTGCCTTACAATTGTCCTGCTTATCAAATGGCTGCTCATAGTGCTACACCCACCCAGAAGGCATTCCGTTGTGTACTGGGTCTGCCCAAAGATTTTTTTTTTTTCTAATTCGTACTGTATAGCCCAGGGCAGCACTGATGAGACCTCAGAAATCCTCTTGAAAGAAATATTTAAGAAGCTTCTCTGGACTGGCCAGAGTTCCAAAAATAGAGGCCTCTGTGAGCTAGGTCTTCCCTTCCCACTCACTTTAACCATCTGGCACTCTCTACTTCAAGGCACTATTGAGGCCTTAATTCCATTCTTCAGCCCTAACCTCACTCCTGAACTTCAGACAGGTATGATCCAGCTATCTACCTACCGTCTCCCCTGGAGAATACACAAACACTTCAGAGTACATTCCAAACCACCTCCCTGTCAATACTCCCTATCTGCACTGGACATTTTCTACATGCTCATCCAGATGCAGTCTTTTCTGTTCTCCCACACTGCTGTGTTTCCTGCAGCTCTGACATATACCTCCTTATTGTCTTCCCTGATTCTCCTTTCTTCTCATATGCAGGTCAGAATCCATGATCCTTTTCTCTCAGCTTCCACAGCACTCTGGATATGAGATGAGCAGGTTGTGTATGTGAATGTCTTCTCTGCTAGAAAGTGATCCCTTTGACAGTAGGGATCAAGCTAGGTTCATTCTGAAGCTCCAGTATCTATCAGAGGGTCTCCCACATAGTAAGTACCCGGATAATTGATTAAAGTTAATTTTTTCTTATTTTTTTCTTTTCTTTTTTGAGATATATATATATATATATATATATATATATCTAATATAATAATATTTGTTTCTTGTGTGTGTGTATATATATATATGTATACACACACACGTATGTGCTAATAAATGTGGAGGAGTGGGGAATCAGTATACTGAGGATCACAATAAATGAGGAGAAAGAGTTTAAAGCTAAGGGTACAGAATGGAAAAAAGTGCTAAAGAAATAAAGAAAGGGAAGAAAGGAATTGAAATTTAAGGAGCACCTATTGTATACCAGGCTTCTTAGTTTCTGAGAAGTTGTGTTAACTTTCTCAGAATCACAGGACTAATAATCCCCTGGGAGAAAGTTGAAGAGAGCAGTAAAGGACACGAAAGGTTTGGGTGAACTATGAAAATACATAAAGGAAGGAAGGAGAGGAGCCAGTGGTTGGATTGGCAAATGGCACAGGTTTGGGGTTACAAATAAGCCCAACGAGTAGGTAGGAGCAAGCTGGAGTAGCCAGGTAATTTATTAAACATTCAAATTCCTGGAAACTCTTGTTCAACAATCCTGATTCAGTAGCAAAGGGTGAAGCTGGGAATATAATAATATTTAATAGGTGCCTCACATTACACTAATGCAAAGGATTCATAAACCACACTTTGAGATACCCTGAGGTAGGCAGTAGGGTCCACTAAAGATTGAGTTTTTAAAACTTACCAAATAATTAAATCTCAGAGATTAAAATGGCAACAATCACTTCTTCAACATCCATGCCAAAGGGCCTTCTAGTCCCTGCTCCTACACCATAATATGAGACCATCCTCACATTACAAGGAAGTTTACCCAGTCTATTGCTAGACTAAAACCCCAAATTATTAGAAAATTCTTTCTTAGAAGAAGAAAAGAAAAATCTTTCTTAAATGGAATCTAAATTGGCATATCCAAAGCTGTCACTCACTGGCATTGTCTCTGGTTTTTGAAGTAGTGCAGGTTGGCTCTCTCTGTCATGGGCTAGACAGGCAGGTAGCCGCAGTGGATAGGCAATGAGAGTACATTAGGAATAACTGCTGTGGGACTACAGAATGAAACTAAAATTCTCCATATGAGGTTCCATCCCAAAAAATTGAAAATATCTCAAGAAAGTCCAACCATTCTGTAAGATTTCACATGGTAGAAAGAGCTCAGCAGATAGCACATGATGGGAAAAGTTCAGGGGTCATAGATACATATGTCTGACCCAGTGGCTACTATATGAAGATAGTCTTCCAGGAAAAGGGTGTGATTTTTCTGCTCCCACCTCTAATACCCTGGGAAAACCTGTAGGACCTGGTTTGCAGGGTTTTCAGGGGTTGGGTGTGCAAAGATCTTTGAAAAGGAGTATGGGAAGGGGGTTCTCAGAAGGAAAAGTGTTTTTTTTTCTTTCCAAGTTTTTTTTTTTTAATTAAATTTTTTATTTATTTTCAGCATAACAGTATTCATTGTTTTTTCACCACACGCAGTGCTCCATGCAATCTGTGCCCTCCCCAATACCCACCACCTGGTTCCCCCACCCTCCCACCCCCCACCCCTTCAAAACCCTCAGGTTGTTTTTCAGAGTCCATAGTCTCTCATGGTTCACCTCCCCTTCCAATTTCCCTCAACTCCCTTCTCCTCTCCATCTACCCTTGTCCTCCATATTATTTTTTAGGTTCCACAAATAAGTGAAACCATATGATACTTGACTCTCTCTGACTTATTTCACTCAGCATAATCTCTTCCAGTCCTGTCCATGTTGCTACAAAAGTTGGGTATTCGTCCTTTCTGATGGAGGCATAATACTCCATAGTGTATATGGACCACATCTTCCTTATCCATTCATCCGTTGAAGGGTATTTTGGTTCTTTCCACAGTTTGGCGACCATGGCCATTGCTGCTATAAACATTGGGGTACAGATGGCCCTTCTTTTCACTACATCTGTATCTTTGGGGCAAATACCCAGTAGTGCAATTGCAGGGTCATAGGGAAGCTCTATTTTTTTTTTTAATTTTTTATTTATTTTCAGCGTAACAGTATTCATTGTTTTTTCACCACACCCAGTGCTCCATGCAATCTGTGCCCTCCCTAATACCCACCACCTGGTTCCCCCACCCTCCCACCCCGCCCCTTCAAAACCCTCAGGTTGTTTTTCAGAGTCCATAGTCTCTCATGGTTCACCTCCCCTTCCAATTTCCCTCAACTCCCTTCTCCTCTCCATCTACCCTTGTCCTCTATATTATTTGTCATGCTCCACCAATAAGTGAAACCATATGATACTTGACTTTCTCTGCTTGACTTATTTCACTCAACATAATCTCTTCCAGTCCTGTCCATGTTGCTACAAAAGTTGGGTATTCGTCCTTTCTGATGGAGGCATAATACTCCATAGTGTATATGGACCACATCTTCCTTATCCATTCATCCGTTGAAGGGCATCTTGGTTCTTTCCACAGTTTGGCGACCGTGGCCATTGCTGCTATAAACATTGGGGTACAGATGGCCCTTCTTTTCACTACATCTGTATCTTTGGGGTAAATCCCCAGCAGTGCAATTGCAGGGTCATAGGGAAGATCTATTTTTAATTTCCTGAGGAATCTCCACACTGTTCTCCAAAGTGGCTGCACCAGTTTGCATTCCCACCAACAGTGGAAGAGGGTTCCCCTTTCTCCACATCCTCTCCAACACACGTTGTTTCCTGTCTTGCTAATTTTGGCCATTCTAACTGGTGTAAGGTGGTATCTCAATGTGGTTTTGATTTGAATCTCCCTGATGGCTAGTGATGATGAACATTTTTTCATGTGTCTGGTAGCCATTTGTATGTCTTCCTTGGAGAAGTGTCTGTTCATATCTTCTGCCCATTTTTTGATATGATTATCTGTTTTGTGTGTGTTGAGTTTGAGGAGTTCTTTATAGATCCTGGATATCAACCTTTTATCTGTACTGTCATTTGCAAATATCTTCTCCCATTCCGTGGGTTGCCTCTTTGTTTTGATGACTGTTTCTTTTGCTGTGCAGAAGCTTTTTATCTTGATGAAGTCCCAGAAGTTCATCTTTGCCTTTATTTCCTTCGCCTTTGGAGACATATCTTGAAAGAAGTTGCTATGGCTGATATCAAAGAGGTTACTCCCTATGTTCTCCTCGAGGATTCTGATGGATTCCTGTCTCACGTTGAGGTCTTTTATCCATTTCGAGTTTATCTTTGTGTACGGTGTAAGAGAATGGTCAAGTTTCATTCTTCTACATATAGCTGTCCAGTTTTCCCAGCACCGTTTATTGAAGAGACTGTCTTTTTTCCACTGGATATTTTTTCCTGTTTTGTCAAAGATTATTTGACCATAGAGTTGAGGGTCCATATCTGGGCTCTCTACTCTGTTCCACTGGTCCATGTGTCTGTTTTTATGCCAGTACCATGCTGTCTTGGTGATCACAGCTTTGTAGTAAAGCTTGAAATCAGGTAACGTGATGCCACCAGTTTTATTTTTGTTTTTCAACATTTCCTTAGCAATTCGGGGTCTCTTCTGATTCCATACAAATTTTAGGATTATTTGCTCCAGCTCTTTGAAAAATACTGGTGGAATTTTGATTGGAATGGCATTAAAAGTATAGATTGCTCTGGGCAGTATAGACATTTTAACGATGTTTATTCTTCTGATCCAAGAGCATGGAATGGTCTTCCATCTTTTTGTGTCTTCTTCAATTTCTTTTAGGAGTGTTCTGTAGTTCCTCGAGTACAGATCTTTAACCTCTTTGGTTAGGTTTATTCCGAGGTATCTTATGGTTTTTGGTGCTATAGTAAATGGAATCGATTCTCTAATTTGCCTTTCTGTATTTTCATTGTTAGTGTATAAGAAAGCCACTGATTTCTGGACATTGACTTTGTATCCTGCTACATTACTGAATTGCTGTATGAGTTCTAGTAGTTTGGAGGTGGAGTCTTTCGGGTTTTCCATATAAAGAATCATGTCATCTGCGAAGAGAGAGAGTTTGACTTCTTCCTTGCCAATCTGGATACCTTTTATTTCTCTTTGTTGTCTGATTGCTGTTGCTAGGACTTCTAATACTACGTTGAACAAGAGTGGTGAGAGTGGGCATCCTTGTCGTGTTCCTGATCTCAATGGGAAGGCTGCAAGCTTTTTCCCATTGAGGATGATATTTGCTGTGGGTTTTTCATAGATAGATTTGATGAAGTTCAGGAATGTTCCCTCTATCCCTATACTTTGAAGCGTTTTAATCAGGAACGGATGCTGGATTTTGTCAAAAGCTTTTTCTGCATCAATGGAGAGGATCATGTGGTTCTTCTCTCTTCTCTTATTGATTTGTTCTATTACATTGATTGATTTGCGAATGTTGAACCATCCTTGTAACCCAGGGATGAATCCTACCTGGTCATGGTGGATAATCTTTTTAATGTGCTGTTGGATCCTGTTTGCTAGGATCTTGTTGAGAATCTTAGAATCCATATTCATCAGTGATATCGGTCTGAAATTCTCCTTTTTGGTAGGGTCTTTGCCTGGTTTGGGGATCAGGGTAATGCTGGCTTCATAAAAAGAGTCTGGAAGTTTTCCTTCTGCTTCAATTTTTTGAAACAGCTTCAGGAGAATAGGTATTATTTCTTCTTTGAAAGTTTGATAGAATTCCCCAGGGAATCCGTCAGGTCCTGGGCTCTTGTTTTTTGGGAGGTTTTTGATCACTGCTTCAATCTCGTTACTAGATATCGGTCTATTCAGGTTGTCAATTTCTTCCTGGTTCAATTTTGGGAGTTTATAGTTTTCCAGGAATGCATCCATTTCATCTAGGTTGCTTAGCTTATTGGCATATAACTGTTGATAATAGCTTCTGATGATTGTTTCTACTTCCTTGGTGTTAGTTGTGATCTCTCCCTTTTCATTCATAATTTTATTAATTTGGGCTTTCTCTCTTTTCTTTTGGATTAGTGTGGCCAATGGTTTATCGATCTTATTGATTCTTTCAAAAAACCAGCTTCTAGTTTCGTTGATACGTTCTACTGTATCTCTGGTTTCTACCTCGTTGATCTCTGCTCTAATCTTGATTATTTCCCTTCTTACGTGTGGAGTTGGTTTGATTTGTTTTTGATTCTCCAGTTCTTTAAGGTGTAGAGACAGCTGGTGTATTCTGGATTTTTCAATTTTTTTGAGGGAGGCTTGGATGGCTATGAATTTCCCCCTTAGGACCGCCTTTGCTGTATCCCATAGGTTTTGGAGTGAAGTGTCTTCGTTCTCATTGGTTTCCATAAATTGTTTAAGTTCTTCTTTGATCTCCTGGTTGATCCAAGCATTCTTAAGCAAGGTGGTCTTTAGCTTCCAGGTATTTGAGTTCCTTCTGAACTTTTCCTTGTGATTGAGCTCCAGTTTCAAAGCATTGTGATCTGAGAATATGCAGGGAATAATCTCAGTCTTTTGGTATCGGTTGAGCCCTGATTTGTGACCCAGTATGTGGTCTATTCTGGAGAAGGTTCCATGTGCACTTGAGAAGAATGAGTATTCTTTTGTTTTAGGGTGGAATGTTCTGTATATATCTATGAGGTCCATCTGGTCCAATGTATCATTCAATGCTCTTATTTCTTTATTGATTTTCTGCTTCGATGATCTGTCTATTTCTGAGAGAGGCATGTTAAGATCTCCTACTATTAATGTATTCATATCAATATGACTCTTTATCTTGATTAATAGTTTTCTTATGTAATTGGCTGCTCCCATATTGGGGGCATAGATATTTACAATTGTTAGATCATCTTGGTGGATAGTCCCTTTAAGAATGATGTAGTGTCCTTCTGTATCCCTGACTACCGTCTTTAGTTTAAAATCTAATTTATCTGATATGAGAATCGCTACCCCGGCCTTCTTTTGAGGCCCATTGGCGTGAAAGATGCTTCTCCATCCCTTCACTTTCAGTCTGGGTGTATCTTTACGTTCAAAATGGGTCTCTTGTAGACAACATATGGATGGGTCCTGTCGTTTTATCCAATCTGCAACCCTGTGTCGTTTTATGGGTGCATTTAGGCCATTCACATTGAGAGTGATTATTGAGAGATACGTTTTTATTGACATTGTGTTATCTTTGTAGTCTTTCTTTCTGTCGATTGTCTCTATATTTCTGTTCAATGCTATTCTTAGGATTTTTCCTCTTTTATAGAACCCCCCTTAATATTTCCTGCAGTGTCGGCTTGGTGGTTGCATAGTCTTTCAAGCCTTGCCGGTCTTGGAAACTCTTTATCTCTCCATCCATTTTGAATGTCAGTCTTGCTGGATAAAGTATTCTTGGCTGCATGTTCTTCTCATTTAGTGCCCTGAATATATCTTGCCAGCCCTTTCTGGCTTGCCAGGTCTCTGTGGACAGGTCTGACGTTATTCTGATGGGCTTTCCTCTGTATGTAAGGAGCTTCTTTGTCCTAGCGGCTTTCAAGAGATTGTATCTACAATTATGATTCCTCAATTTTACTATGAGGTGCCTGGATGTTTTTTTTGAATTTATAATCTTGGGGGGGGACCTTTCTACTTCTAGTACATGAACACTTGTTCCATTCGCAAGATTGGGAAAATTTTCATGAAAAACTTGTTCCACTATATCTTCTAGACTTCTTTCTTTCTCCTCCCCTTCAGGGATTCCAATAATTCTGACGTTGGAACGTTTCATGGCATCATTTATTTCCCTGATTCTGTTTTCATGGCTTCTAAGCTGTTTGTTCCAGGCTTCCTCCTGATCCTTTCTCTCTATTTGTTTGTCCTCCAGATCACTAATTCTATCTTCTGTCTCAGTTACCCTAGCTTTTAGAGAATTTAGATTAGATTGGAACTCATTGAGAGCGTTGTGAACCTCATCCCTGGTGGCCTTCAGCTCTGCCCTAACATTATGGACCTCCTCTCTGGTCGCTTTCAATTCTGCCCTAATCAATTCTGTTTGGTCATCCATGGCTTTCTCCAACCTAGCTATTGCCTGGATAATTGTTAGCCTGAATTCTCTTTCTGACATATTGTCTATGTTGATAGCCGTTAGCTCTGTTGCAGAAGGCCCATCCTCTGTATTTTTCTTCTGTTGGGGATTCCTCCTCCTAGTCATTTTGGTGAGAGATGACTGGACCGATGTAGCTGGATGTATTGACCGTGGTGCAGTCAAGGTGCACCCTGGAACGCTTCTGAGCACTCAGGATTCCCCACCCAAATGAGAGAAAAAAGAAAAGAAAAAGAAAAAAGAGGGAGAGAGAGAGACAGGAAAAAAAGGGAAGATAAAAGTGAAGGTTCAGCCCAAATGGGCCCCAGGGTAAGGTTTATGACGTATACAAACAAAAACAGACAAACAAAAAGACTGATAAAAGTATATGACGAGAGAAAATATATATATATATATATATATATATATATATATATATATAAAAGCAAAAAAAAGGAGGAGCCTCGTCAAGAGGAACCCCAAGTATAAGATTTATATACTATCTGGACAAACATAAATACACAGAGACACTGGCAGAAGAAAAAGATGGGAGCATGGTTATAGATTCTCGGTGTGGGCGAGGAAGGTTATTTTGATTCTTCCTGGATGTATCTTGATATCTTTGTTAAAGGACTCAACTTTCCTAAGAAAAAGGGGGATTAAAAATTGGTTCACCTATAGGGGTAGCATTGCTTGGAGAAAGGGGGTTACCTTGAAGTTTAACTCTATATGAATATTAGAAAATAAAAATAAAAAAGGAATAAACTGGACTAAACTAAATTAAAAATTTTTTTAAAAATTAAGAAAATAGAAAAGCAAAAGAAAAACACATGTGTATGTATCAAAAAATTCAGGTTAGAAGTTTATCATGGAATTTGATGTACTGGACATCTCACTGTGATGGTAAATAGGTTAAAAAATTATCTATATAAAAAAAGAAAAAAAATGAACCAGAATAGTGGGAAAGAATTAAAAATAAAAGTTGTATCTATGAAGTAGTGGTGGTTGTTCTCTTGTAGTCTTTTTTTTTTTCCTGATTTGTTTTCTGGGGGAGGGGGCTGCCACGTGGGTTTTCAGTCAATGATGTTCCCTGAGTTAAGTCCTCCCGACCCCCTCAAGGGGGTGGGCTCTGAGAAAAACGTTTTTTTTCAGGTTTTTGTTCTCTGGAGGTTTTTATGTTTGTTCACTTCTTTTCTCTCGCCTTGACAGCTTTTGATGGTTTTTGGAGGTTTAGAGGAAAGAAAACTGCACCCCAACCTCCCTCTCAGAGAGAAGCCTCAGTCTGCTCCCCTGCAGGTGCTGCAGCCGCTGGGCTGCTGGCAGAGCAGGTTCTGAGTCACGGTCCCTGGGGACGCAGGATCTCCTGCTTGTACGCAAAACCAAGGCAGCTGTGGCTGTCTGGGCAGCTCCAGACCGCCAGAGAGGTTCCAAGCAGCAATCGCACACTGAGATTTTCCCGCTGGCTGGGGCTAAGAGCTCAGGTCTTGCGCGCACCTCTCCCAGGGGATGGTTTGGGGCGCGGCGCCTCCAGCTCTATCGGCTCTATCGCCGCGTGGGTCTATCGCCGCGTGGGTCCCAGAACACCAGGCTGGGCGTGCACCTCTCTCAGGGGAGGTTGAGGCACGCGCGCATCTCCAGTAAGGTGCGCGTTCTGCCGTCTGGTGTGGCTCCCAGCCCCTCACGGGAGCCGGACTCCACCCGTTCTCGGGCGCACTGGCGGCTCCGGGACAAAGACCAGGTTTCTCCGCCGCACTCTCCGGCTCAGCGCCAGGGGATGCTGCCCTGGGTCTGGGGACTTAAGCCCCTATCCCTATCCGCCCTGATTCCCACAATTTCCCCGCTCGAGTCTTTGCTCTTTTGAGTGCTTTCAACAAGACTCCAAGTTAATGCTGGTCCCCAGATGCCAGGCACTCTCGTATCGGGGTATTATTTTTCAGTCGGTCGCCTCTGGTGGCTCCCTCCCCCTTTTGTTTATCTTCCGATATCAGTCCGACGTTCCCACTCCACTTTACCTGCCCACTGGCGTCTTCTGGCCCCCGTAGAGATCCAGACGTGTATAATTCTGATCTCAGGCTGATTTCATGGGTGATCGGAGTTCTTTGGTAGGTAATCAGCTCACTTTAGGGTGCAGGTTGAAAAGGCGCCTCCTCCTACTTCCCCGCCATCTTGTCTCGGGAGGCAGTTTCTTCTAACAGACCAAGTGCACCCAAAATCTAGGGTGTGGCTCTGTTCTATTCACCAGTCTGATCATATTCTTCTTTTCTTTCCTTTTCTTTTTTTTTTTTTTTTCCGCCTTTCTTTCTCCCTCAGTTTTGGATCTCTTCTGATTTGTGTATATTTTTCTGGGATCATTGTTACCCTTTTAGCATTTTGTTCTCTCATTCATCTATTCTTCTCTGGACAAAATGACAAAACAGAGAAACTCACCTCAAACAAACAAACAAACAAAAGAGGCCATACCGATTGCCAGGAACCTAACCAATATGGACATTAGTAAGACGCTGAAACTAGAGTTCAGAATGATGATTATAAAGATACTAGCTGGGCTTGAAAACACCATTAAAGGTACTAGAGAATCCCTTTCTGGAGAAATAAAAGAACTAAAGTCTACCCAAGTCAAAATGAGAAGAGCTATTAATGAGGTGCAATTAAAAAAATGAAGGTTCTAACTGCTACAATAAATGAGGCAGAAGAGAGAATTAATGGTATAGAAGACCAAATGATGGAGAATAAAAAAGGTGAGAAAAAGAGAGATGAATAACTACTGGGTCACATGGGGAGAATTTGAGAGATAATTGGTAATATAAGGTGATACAATATTAGAATAATTGGGATCCTAGAAGAAGAAGAAAGAGAGAGAGGGACAGAGGCGTTTTGGAGCAAATTATATCAGAGAACTTCCCTAATTTGGGGAAGGAAACAGTCATCAAAATCCAGGAGACAGAGAACTCCCCTCAAAATAAATAAAAATAGGTCAGCACCCCATCATCTAACAGTAAAACTTACAAGTTTCAGAGACAAAGAGAAAATACAGAAAGAAACTCAGGAAAAGAGGTCTGTAACATACAAAGGTAGAAATATTAGATTGGCAACAGACCGATCCACAGAGACCTGGCAGGCCAGAAAGGACTGGCATGATATATTTCAGAGTAGTAAACAAGAAATATGTGTAACCAAGAATACCATATCCAGCTAGGCTGTCATTGAAAATAAGAGAGATAAAAAGCTTCCAGGACAAAGAAAAACTAAAAGAATTTGCAAACACCAAACCAGCCCTACAGGAAATACTGAAAGGGGTCCTCTCAGCAAAATGAGAGCCTAAACGTAACATAGAACATAAAGGAACAGAGACAATATACAGTAACAGTCACATTACAGGCAATACAGTGGCACTAAATTCATATCTTTCAATAGTTACCCTGAATGTAAATGGATAAAATGCCCCAATCAAAAGACACAGAGTATCAGAATGGATTAAAAAAACAAGACATCAATATGCTCTCTGCAAGAGACTCATTTTGGACCCAAAAACATCTACAGATTTAAAGTGAGAAAGTGGAAAATCATTTACCATTATAATGGACATCAAAAGAAAGTTGGGGTGGCTATCCCTATATCAGACAAATTAGATTTTAAGCCAAAGACTATAATAAGAGGTGAGGAAGGACACTTTATCATACTTAAAGTGTCTATCAACAGGAATATCTAAGAGTTTTAAATATCTATGGCCCTAACATGGGAGCAGCCAATTATATAAGCCAATTAATAACAAAGTCAAAGAAACACATTAGCAATAATACAATAATAGTAGGGGATTTTAATACCCCCCTCACTAAAATGGAGAGATCATCTAAGCAAAAGGTCAACAAGGAAATAAAGGCTTTAAATGACACACTGGACCAGATGGACATCACAGACATTTTCAGTACATTCCATCCCAAAACAGAATACACATTCTTCTCTAGTGCACATGGAACATTCCTCAGAATAGATCACATCCTGGGTCACAAATCAAGTCTCAGCTCATACCAAAAGACTGGGCTCATTCCCTGCACAATTTCAGACCACAAGGCTTTGAAACTAGAACTCAACCACAAGAGAAAAGTTGAAAAGAACTCAGATATATGGAAGGTAAAGAGCATCCTACAAAGAAATGAATGGGTCAAACAGAAAATTAAAGAAGAATGTTAAAAAATCATGGAAACAAAAAATGAAAACACAACTGTTCAAAGTCTTTGGGATGCAACAAAGGTGGTCTTAAGAGGAAAGTACATAGTAATACAAGTTTTTCTCAAGAAACAAGAAAAGTCTGAAGTACATAACTTAACCCTACACCTAAAGGAGCTGGAGACAGAACAACAAAGAAAGCCTAAACCCAGCAGAAGAGAAATCATAAAGATCAGAACAGAAATCAATGAAATAGAAACCAAAAGAACAGTAAAATAGATCAATGAAACTAGGAGCTCATTCTTTGAAAGAATTAATAAGATTGATAACCCATGGCCAGACTTATCCAAAAGAAAAGAGAAAGGACCCAAATTAATAAAATTGTGGATGAAGGAAAAGAGATCACAACCAACACCAAAGAAATACAAATAATTATAAGAACATATTATGAGCAACTATACGCCAGCAAATGTGACAATCTGGAAGAAATGGTTGCATTCCTAGAGACATATAAACTACCAAAACTGAACCAGGAAGAAATAGGAAATCTGAACAGATCCATAACCAGTAAAGAAATTGAAGCAGTAATCAACAATCTCTCAACAAACAAGAGCCCAGGACCAGATAGCTTCCCAGGGGAATTCTACCAAACATTTAAAGAAGAATTAATACCTATATTCCTGAAACTGTTTCAAAAAATAGAAATGGAAGGATAACTTCCAAACTCTTTTTATGATGCCAGCATTACCTTGATCCCCAAACAAGACAAAGATCCCATCAAAAAAGACAATTACAGACCAATATCCCTGATAAACATAGATGCAAAAATTCTCACCAAAATACTAGCCAATAGGATTTAACACTACATTAAAAAGATTATTCACCACGACCAAGTGGGATTTATTCCTGGACTGCAAGTTTCGTTCAACATTCACAAACCAATCAGTGTGATAAAATACATAGATAAAATGAAGAACAAGAACCATTAGATGTTGAAAAAGCATTTGACAAAGTACAGCATCCTTTCTTGGTCAAAACTCTCCATAGTTTAGGGACAGAGGGTACAAAGCTCAATATCATAAAAGCTATCTATGAAAAGCCCACAGCAAGTATCATTCTCAATGGAGAAAAACTGAGAGATTTTCCCCTAAGTTCAGGAACATGGCAGGGATATCCGCTATCACCACTGCTATTCAACATAGTACTAGAAGTCCTAGCCTCAGAAATCACACAACAAAAAGAAATAAAACATATCTGAATTGGCAAAGAAGAAGTCAAACTTTCAGTCTTTTCAGATGATATGATTCTTTAAGTGGAAAACCCAAAAGACTCCACCCCCAAACTGTGAGAACTCATACAGGAATTCAGTAAAGTGTTAGGATATAAAACCAATGCACAAAAATCAGTTGCATTTCTATACACAAACAGCAAGACAGAAGAAAGAGAGTCATTCCCATTTATAATTGCCCCCAAACCATAAGATACATAGGAATAAATCTAACCAAAGAGACAAAAGATCTGTACTCAGACAGCTATAGAATACTCATGAAAGAAATTGAGGAAGACACAAAGAAATGGAAAAACATTCCATGCTCATGGATTGGAAGAACAAATGTTAAAACGTCTGCTACCTTGGACAATCTCCACGTTTAATGCAATCCCTATCAAAATACCATCAACTTTTTCAAAGAAATGGAACAAAGAATCCTAAAATTTATATGGAATCAGAAAAGACCCTGAATAGCCAGAGGAATGTTGTAAAAGAGAACCAAAGCTGGTTGCATCACAATTTTGGACATCAAGCTTTATTACAAATCTGTAATCATCAAGACAGTATGGTACTGGCACAAAAACAGACACGTAGATCATGGAAAAGAATAGAGAGCCCAGAAATGGACCCTTAACTCTATGGTCAACTAATCTTTGACAAAGCTGAAAAGAACATCCAATGGAAAAAAAGACAGTCTCTTCAACAAATGGTGTTGGGAAAATTGGGCAGCCACATGCAGAAGAATGAAACTGGATCATTTCCTTACACCACACACAAAAATAGACTCAAAATGGATTAAAGACCTAAATATGAGACAGGAATCCGTAAAAATCATTGAGAAGAGCACAGGCAGCAAACTTTAGGATCTCAGCCACAGAAATTTCTTCCTAGACACATCACCAAAGGCAAGGGAAGCAAAGACAAGAATGAAATATTGGGACTTCAACAAGATCAAAAGCTTTTGCACAGCGAAGGTAACAGTCAACAAAACCAAAAAACAACTGACAGAATGGGAGAAGATATTTGCAAATGACATAGCAGATAAAGGACTAGTATTCAAAATCTATAAATAACTTATCAAACTCAACACCCAAAGAACAACTAATCCAATCAAGAAATGGGCAGAAGACATGAACAGACATTTCTGCACAGAAGACACCTAAATGGCCAACAGACACAAGAAAAAGTGTTCAGCATCTCTCGACATCAGGGAAATACAAATCAAAACCTCAATGAGATACCACCTCACACCAGTCAGAATGGCTAACATTAACGAGTCAGGAAATGACAGATGCTGGTGAGGATGTGGAGAAAAGAGAACCCTCCTACACTATTGGTAGGAATGCAAGTTGGTGCAACCACTCTGGAAAACAGCATGGAGGTTCCTCAAAAAGTTGAAAATAGAACTACCCTACAACCCAGCATTTGCACTACTGGGTATTTATTTTAAAGATACAAATGTAGTGATCCGAAAGGGCATGTGCACCCAAATGTTTATAACAGCAATGTCCACAATAACCAAACTATGGAAAGAACCTAGATGTCCATCAACAGATGAGTAGATAAAGAAGATGTGGTGTACATATATACAATGGAATACTATGCAGCCATCAAAGGAAATGAAATCTTGCCATTTACAATGACATGGATGGAACTAGAGGATATTATTCTGAGCAGAATAAGTCAATCAGAGAAAGACAATTATCATGTGATCTCACTGATAGGAGGAATTTTATAAACAAGACAGAGGGTCATAGGGGAAGGGAGGGAAAAATGAAACAAGATGAAGAGAGGGAGACAAACCATAAGAGACTCAATCTCAGGAAACAATCTGAGGGTTGCTGGAGTGGAAGGGGGTGCCAGGGATAGGGTGGCTGGGTGATGTACATTGGGGAGAGTTTGTGCTATGGTGAGAGCTGTGAATTTTGTAAGAATGATGAATCACAGACCTGTACCCCTAAAACAAATAATACATTATATGTCAATAAAAAATAAAAATAAACAGGCAAATAAAAGAGATTAGATGCAGTCAGAAAGTGGAGACACCTTCATGGCATTGTTGTTTCAATCTGCGCTTGGACAAAAAAAATATTTTGGTGGTTAGTCACTTTTTTAAAAAATTAATTTTCTTTTTTCTATGTTCCAAGATTCATTGTTTATGCACCACACCCAGTGCTCCCTGCAGTACATGCTAGAGAAAATTATAAAGTGACCTTTTTTGTTTTATTTCATTGTAGTCTTAGTGTAACATAATCTGAGGTTATGTTCCTTGAGATTGTTTATGTTCAATAATGGGACAAAATGGCCTGGGTCTGAAGTGTAATTGTGAATGCCAGATTGGTTTTGGAGGTGAGGGGCTGATTATTTTCATTCTCTGCTCCCTCCTTATGGCCAAAGATATATTGCAGGACAATTAATGTTGCAGGACATTAATCCATGATATCTAGATTTTTTTCACTCTTATCAGTATTTTCTTGATTAAGATCAGAAGAATGTCCATTGAGTGCCAGCTGTAATTGAACCAAGGTTAATTTCTCACTGCAATAGAGCATTGCAGTTATAGGGTAAATTTTTGAACCATCAGACATGACTATGGATGCTTGACAGCATATAAGACTCCAGACAGAATATATCAGCCAACAATAACACAGTCAATTGTCAGAAACAGTATAACTACTAGTCCTTCTAATAGATCTTGAAGCTAGGGACTTAGATTATGAAACCCACACAATTAAAAATATATCCCAGAATTCATCACGATCTGTTTCAGAGAGCCAGGTACTTTTCATTTCATTCTAGTCACAGAATGTTCTATTTGTCTTTAGTATTTATATAGATGCAATGAGAAGTATTTGCTATAACACAAACTTTCCCTTGGCTAGCTAAGAGGAAATCAAAGGCTATACCACTGTCCATGATAACTCCAGTTAATGGATTTAGAATTTCTTGGCCTGTAGAGGAGAAATACTATCATCTAATGACTTTTGGTAAAGTTGGACACATTTTGAACCAGCTTTTGTTGTTGTATTATTTCCAATGTGGAAATTATAACTCACATGGGGAAGAAATCAATAATCCCCCTGGAAGTTTTCTAGAAAAACCTGTGATTGTTTTAATTTGGAGAATTCTGGCGAACATATCAAAAGAAACATCACTTACTGAGTAATATGTAAAATTGTTGAATCATATGTCACACCTGAAATTAATATAACACTGTAGATTAATTGTATTTTAACTTTAAAAAAGAAAAAAAATAGTTTCATATATTGGGTACTATTCTGGTTATGATAATTTGTTTATCTTCAGAGGTACTTCAGCTTGATTTACAGAAATGGTTTGATTCCACTACAAAATCTGCCAAAGGACACAAAATTCACTCACTTCTATTATAGAAAATAATACTTATGGTCTTAATATAAACTGAGATCCACTAGGATACTATTTTTCACATGGACATCAGGCTTATAACTGTCAACTGCACACTTATTTATTCTGTGTATTAGTTATAATTGTTAGAGATTTCCAGATATCTAAAACTATCGTTGCTCCAGTAAGTGCTCATCAAAGTAAGTGTACTCTTCCTATGCCAACTAACTGAAATTCAACTTAACGTCTTTAAAAAAGGATAAATGTACTCTTGATACCCTTTATCTATTTTACCTCCTCCCCACCTACCTCCCCTCTGGCAACCACTGACACTTCTCTCTGTTTGAGTCTGTTCTATTGTTTTTCTCTTTTTTCTTTGTTTATTCACTTCCTTATTTCTCAAGTGCCACATATGAGTGAAATTAACTGGCATTTGTCTTTCTCTGACTGACTTACTTCACTTAACATTATACCCTCTAGGTCCATCCATGTTGTTGTGAATGGCAATATCCCATTTTTTTTTTTAAGATCTCATTCTTGTTGATGGCTGAGTAATATATATATATATATATATATATATATATATATATATATAATATGTATGTGTGTGTGTGTGTGTGTGTGTATATATATATATGGATGGACACCTAGATTGACTTGACTATTATAATATATGGCTTGACTATTATAAATAATGCTATAATAAACATAGGGGTGCAGATATCCTTCCCAACTGGTATTTTCATTTTCATTTTCAGTGGGTAGATACACAGTAGTAACACAATAAAAAAAAGAAAAGATATGAAACATCACTAATCAATCAGGAAAATACAAATCAAAAGCACAATGAGAAATCACTTTACACCTGTCAGAATGGCTAAATCCAAAACATAAGTCATATGAGCCTATTTTTTTTTATTGTCTAGGCCTTGATGATAGGATTGTAGTGACCTCAGCATTTTGATGATGTGAGGTCAAAGTTCAATTTTTATGTCACTGAAGGTTAGGAATAATGATGTCAAAGAAACTAAAGGATCAGAGGAGCTTGTTGAAGGAAAATTATCTTTTGAAAGATTTAGAGGAAAGACTATTAAATTTTCATCAGACATATCAGGTGACGTGCAAAAGGGTCAGCAACCTGTTAGATTTAAAGCAGTAGCTACCAGCTGGAGAAAATGTGTAAGAGAGCTTTGCTATCTCTTAAATAATAGGAAAGTGTAAAGGTCAGAAATAATAAGGTGAAGGTGAGAAAGATCATCTTAGTGTTTTAAGTGTTATAAAAGTGGAATAAGGGGCACCTGGGTGGCTCAGTGGGTTAAGCCTCTGCCTTCAGCTCAGGTCATGATCTCAGGGTCCTGGGATCGAGCCCCACATCGGGCTCTCTGCTCGGCGAGGAGCCTGCTTCCTCACCTCTCTCTCTCTGCCTACTTGTGATCTCTCTCTGTCAAATAAATAAATAAAGTCTTTAAAAAAAAAGTGGAATAATAGGACAAATTAGTAATAAAGTAAAAAGACAGGAAAAAGTGTTGAAGAATGGAAAAACTAATATTGTTCCATTGGGTTAGACAGAAGCTGTCCATCTTTGAAATCAATAGATTCTGGGGAATTTCTGAGAATCTTGTTTATGATTTCTAGGTAGAATGGATATTAAGTAGTCAGGAGGACAAGACATAGCTATTTTGAACTGGCAAACATGAATGTAAGAATCTATATCTTAGTTTTGTTGCAATTGTTAATAACATCTGATAAAGTGCTTTTCATCAAAAAGACACTTTTTCTGGTGTCTTTTTCAATATTAAATTTCAAAGTTGCGTATTATGTAGAGACTGCTTATGTGTGAGTTTTGGAAATAGAGCTCCATACTTGCTAATGATAAATCTGGAGGTATCACATGAGTCCCTTGAAGTGATTAATGATATCTGCTTGTAATATCATACGCATGAGGTGGTCTGTTATTATTATTATTTTTAAAGATTTTATTTATTTATTTGACAGAGAGAGAGAGATCACAAGTAGGAAGAGAGGCAGGCAGAGAGAGAGGAGGAAGCAGGCTCCCCGCTGAGCAGAGATCCCGATCTGGGGCTTAATCCCAGGACCCTGGGACCATGACCTGAGCCGAAGACAGAGGCTTTAACCCGCTGAGCAACCCAGGCACCCCGGTCTGTTATTATTTTATAGGGAGATCTTATATGTATTATAGCTAATGGTGATAATTTGAGACATGAGAGTTCAAGGGTTTCTCAGAGTGTTTTTAATTTTAGTTTGACAACTCCATCAGTTCCTTTTTTTTTTTTTTTTTTTTTCCCCTAAAGACTGCAGATGAAAAGGCTATTGACATCTCTGGGTAAAAGATAAAAATTTGGAGTCCCCTAATAGCATTATGAGCAAAATTAATATCTCTGTTGTTAGAAAAATAAATGGGCATTCTTTAGGTTGGAACAAAGAAAACAAGCAGCTTTGTTGTGATAGAAGGGACATTTACAGGGCCATGGTTCTCCAGTAAGGAAAAACTTCAACTTCCTCTGAGAATAAGCAAACAATATCCATAGTATATTCATAGCCTATTGTAGAAAACATGTGTATGAAGTCCTTTTGGAAGTGTTTAAAAGTCCCTTAAGGCTTTAGTTTCTATCCATGTCCCACCTTTGCAGTTTTACCAAGATTAAGTTGTTGGCAGGTTTGGATATATTTTGGGTCACTCTTGGCAGTACCTCTGACATTGTCCCATCAATGATTGTTTAATATTGTTGCCAGTTTATCTTTGCTATTATAGGTCAATTCATGAAACAGTTTACTAAATTCCATTTTTAATTGTTTGGTGCTTTCATCTTGAAAGTGGCAAATACTATCTTTATGAAATAAGCTTCCTAACTTTTCCCATTTTTTTTTCTCTAAATCAGGGACTTGTCTCTGACTGTTAATAAATAGACTCTCCCTCCTCTGTGTGATTACAGGAGCAAATATATCGGTTAATGCTGCTTGTTTAGCTTCCTGTTCCTCTGAAGCATTACCATGAAATTCTGGGTGTTTATACTTCACATGACCTTTTATTTTTATTAAAACTATGTCCTTAGGTAATAGCAAAACAACTAAATAGCAAATTACTAAAAATAGAAGAACAACTAAAAGTTCAATTTGTCATCATTTTTCTCTTCAGTTTTTTTCAAGGTTAAAAATCTCTTTATTTCCAAAGCATTCCCAGTTGATGGATTACCCCAAAAGCACATCTGTCAGTAGGAATATTTGCTTTTACTTTCTTCCAGCTGGTAGGCTCAGGTAAGGGCAAATATTTTAGTCAAATGAGATCATTTAATTTCTTAGAATGGTTTATATTTTGAGAGTGAATTTAGGTCTCTGATAGCATTTTGAAAAATGAACAAATAAAACTAGGTCAGGGCTATTCAAAGCATTCTTTAACAAAATGATTTAAGATCATACTAAAAACAAGAAGAGTTAACAGAATAATTTGGTCATAAAATGGAGCCTCTATTAATGTGCACATTTTATAAGAAAAAAAACATAGTTCTAAATTTCTTCCTTCGATACATTATTTAACAAATTGTATTAAAGACTCCATGCATATAACTTTGTTTATATTTATTTAAACATACACATCTTTTCATGTATATATTGGCCAACTGTGTGTCTTCTTTGGAAAAAATATCTATTCAGATCCTCTGCCACTTTTTTAATCAGATTTTTTGCTATTTTGCTGTTGACTTATATAAGTTCTTTATATATTTTGGATATTAACCCCTTATCTGACATATCATTGGCAAATATAATCTATCATTCAGTGGGTTACTTGTTTGTATCTTTAGTATATGTGCTGCCGAAGCGAGCACTTGTTTGTATCTTTAATTAAAATAACTAATTTGTTCTTTTTTTCTGGAAACCCAAAAAGCTCCAGAGGACAAAAAGTAAAAAAAAAAAAAAAATCCAGTTACTTTCTCCAACTACATTTATCTTATATGATTTTCTTTCAGTTTGAGAGGAAATGAGAGACATGTATGCATTATTATTCAAAAGCATATGCACGGATGATTGAATGGCTCAGTTGGTTAAGCGTCTGCCTTCGGATCAGGTCATGACCCTGGGAGTCCTACTCCTTCCTCTCTCTTTGCTGCTCCTGCTTGTGATCTCTCTGTGTTTCTCCCCTGCTTGTCCTCTCTCTCTTTCTCTCTCTCTGTCAAATAAATAAATAAAATCTTTTTAAAAAAGCATATTTTTAGCAAATAAGTCAATCAGAGAAAGACAATTATATGATCTCTCTGATATGAGGAATTTGAGAGGCAGGGAGGGGGGTCATGGGGGGTAGGAAGGGAAAAAATGAAACAAGATGGGACCAGGGAGGGAGACAAACCATAAGAGACTCTTAATCTCAGGAAACAAACTGAGGGTAACTGGGAGGGGGTGGTGGGGAGGGATAGGGTGGCTGGGTTATGGACATTGGGGAGGGTATGTGCTATGGTGAGTGTTATGAATTGTGTAAGACTAATGATCCACAGACCTGTACCCTTGAAGCAAATAATACATTATATGTTAATTAAAAAAAACAAATGTAATTTCATTAATCTACTGACATTTTAAGAAATAAAAACAAATAAAAATTATGTTTAATACTCAGTATTTTGTATATATGGGTTTTTTAGAAACTGTACAGGCATTTAAAGATTATTTATTAACTTATGTCTAAGTAAAGTTAATCTAGCAATTACAATTCGGTTATCACGTTAAATCTGTACAAATTGCAGCATTTAAAATATTAAACCCTTAGTATTTCTAAGATGGCAGTGAAGTAGGGGGGCCCAAGGATTTTCTTGTCCATTGAAAACAACTAGATAACTATCAAATCATTCTAAATATCCCACAATTAATCTGAAGACTGAAAGAACAAACTCCACAGCTAAAGGGAAAGAAGAGGCCACAATGAGGAAGGAAGGATGTGTGGAGACATGGTTTGTGTGGGAAAACAAGATGATTGTTGCTGCAGATGGGGGTAGCCATGGACTTGAAGAAAGCTGAGGTGGGGAGGAAAGAGAGGGGCCCACAGGGGAATGGATAAGGAGAACAATTCCCCAAAGCCACTGGCTGGGTAAATGAGATGGGCTGATGTTCTTTAGTTCTGGCAACCAGCAGGGCTTAAAGACTGCCATTTTAAAGGTCAGTTGGCTGGCCTTTGATAGAGCCCTGAGGGGATTTTTCCTACTCCTGAAGAGAAGGCAGGTAAACACCTGAGGACAGACTGCATGGAAATTGCAATCTGAAGAGCACCTGGAACACACAGGAAGATTATTTGCCCTTTTCAAGTGCTACCCTGAAAGGCAGTGTGTAGAGAGTCTCTTTTCTGGGTACAAGGGAGCTAGCTGCTGCCATTTTCCTCACCTACCCCTCAGCATAAACATATAGCCTCCTGTGGTAAGCAGCACAGTGCCATTACCTGACTGCCAAACCTGATTACACCAGGTCCCACACTCCTATGTTCTGGCAATACTGCCCTTCCTGGTCAAGCTTGCCCCAGCCCCAGTGTGGCAAGCCCACACTTCTCAAGAAGATCAGCAGAAACCCCTGCCCATACCACATCTAACTAGAGAGTTCTGCAGAACTTCAGTTCTAGTGGAAGAGGTATCACGTCTAACTTAACAAGCAGACCAGAGCACACCTCATTAAAACTGGACACATTCTGGCCAAAGACTGAACACTGCTCACTGCAAGAAAGGAGAGTCTCTGCAGACAACTGGCCTGAAGTATACAATAGGCTCATCAAAACAACAGAGCACACATAGCACACACCAGAAGCACCAGGCTCTGGACACTATATGACCTCTTCTTCATAAATACATTACTCTGAGGAGTAGAAAATATAACAGGCTTTTCTAACACAAAGAGGAAGACAGACACTTGGACAAAATGTCAAAATAAACAAACTCATTTCAATTGAAACACCAAGATGAGATCATGGTCAGGGATCTAAGTGAAACAGATAAAAGTAACATACCTGGTGGATAATTTAAAGCAAGAATCATAAGGATATTCACTAGATTTGAGAAAAGAATGGAAGACTTCAGGAAGGCCCTTACCACAAAGATTAGAGATTTTAAGAAGAATCAGTCAGAAGTGAAAAATACAATAACTGAAATTAGAAACAGACTTGTAATGAACACAATGCTAGAAGAAGCAGAAAAATGAATAACTGATATTGAAGATAAAATAAGGCAAAATTATGAAGCTGAACAAAAGAGAAAGAAGAATTATAGAACATGAGAATAGACTTAGGGATTTCAGTGACCCCATCAAGCATAACATTTGTATTTTAGCAGTCCCAAAAGAAGAGTACACAGGCATAAATTTATTTGAGGATTTCACAGCTGAAAACTTCCCCAGTCTGGGAAGGGAAACAGACATTCAGATCCAAGAGGCACAGAGAACTCCCATTACATTCAAAAAAAGCAGGCCAACACCAAAATATATTGTAATTTTCAAAATATACTGATAAAGGAAAACTCTTAAAAGCAGCAAGACAAAAGATATCCCTAACTTGCAAGAGAAGACCCATAAGGCAAGCTGTAGATTTCTCAACAGAGACTTGGCAAGCCAGAAGGGAGGGGCATGATATATTCAAAGTGCTGAATGGAAACAATCTACAGCCAAGAATACTTATTCAGCAAGACTATCATTCAGAGTAAAGGGAGAGATAAAGAGTTTCTCAGACAAAAACTAATGAAAGCCATAACCACTAAATTTATCCTGCAAGAGAGATATTAAAGAGGACTCTTTGAGTGGAAGGACCAAAAGTGACAGAGACAAGAAAAGAACACAGAAAATCAGAAACAATGACAAAATAAGTAATAAAATGGGACTAAATACACATCTATCACTAATTACTCTGAATGTAAATGGACTATGTTCCAATCAAAAGACATAGGGTATAAGGATGGATTAAAAAAAAAAAAAAAAGCAAGACCCATCTATATACTTCCAACAAGAGCCCTATTTTAGACTGAAAGACACCTGTAGACTGAAAGTGAGGGGATGGGGGTGCCTGGGTGGTGCAGTTGGTTGGGCATCTGACTCTTGGTTTCAGCTCTGGTCTTGGTCTAGGGATCCTGGAATTGAGTCAACACTGGGGTCCACATTCAGCAGGAAGTCTTCTTGGGGATTCTCTCTACCTCTCCTTCTGCACCTTGCACTCATGCTCACATGTTGGCGCTCTGTCTCAAATAAATAAATCTTTTAAAAAAATGGAAAATGAAGGAATAGAGAAATATTTATCACACAAATGGATGTCAAAAGAAAGCCATGGTAACAATACTTATATTGGGCAAACCAGACTTTGAACCAAAGACTGTAACAAGAGACAAAGAAGGGCACTATATAATAATAAAAGGAACACTCCAACAAGAAGATCTAACAGTTGTAAATATTTATACCCCGACATGGGAGCACTCAAATATATAAAACAATTAATAACATAAAGGAACTCATTGAAAATAATACAATAATAGTAGGGAACATTAACACCAGATTTACATCAATGGACAGATCATCTACACAGAAAATCAACAAGGAAAGAAGGGCTTTGAATGACACCTTGGGTCAGATGGACTTAACATATATTTAGAAGATTCCATCCTAAAACAGCAGAATACACATTCCTTTTAAGTGCACATGGAAACTTTCCAGAAGATTTCACACATCCAGAATACATCTCAAATCAGGCCTCAACAAGCATAAAAATATTGAGATCATGCCATGCATCTTTTCTGACCATAACGCTATGAAGCTTGATGTCAACCACAAGAAAAAGTTTTGAAAGACCAGATACAAGGATGTTAAACAATATGCTACTAAACAATGAATGAGTCAACCAGGAAATCAAATAGTAAATTAAAAAATACATGGAAACAAGTGAAAATGAAAACACAACTGCCCAAAACCTTTGGGATGCAGCAAAAGCAACCCTAAGAGGGAAGGATGTAGGAATAAAGGTCTACTTCAGGAGGCAAGAAAAAAATCTCAACTGACAGCCTAAGCTTATACCTAAAGGAGCTAGAGAAAGAACAATAAATAAAGCCTAAATCCAGGATAAGGAAAGAAATAATAAAGACTAAAGAAAGTATAAATGATACAGAAACAAACAAAAAACAATAGATGAATGAAAGGAGGACCTGGTTCTTCGAAAAAAAATAATAAAATTGATGAACACCTAGCCAGACTTACAAAAGGAAAAGAGAAAGGACCCAAATAAATAAAATCACAGATGAGAGAGAATTAATAACAACCAACACCAAAGAAATACAAATAATTCTAAGAGAATATTGTGAAAAATCATATGCCAATAAATTGCACAATTTGGAAGAAATGTATATATTCCTAGAAACATGTAACTATAAAAACTGAAACAGGAAGAAATAGAAAACCTGAACAGACTAAACCACTAAACAAATTGAATCAGTAATCAAAAATTCCCCCAAAAACAAAAGCTCAAGGCCCAATGGCTTTACTTGGAAATTCTATGAAACATTTAAAGAGTTAACACCAATTCTACTCAAACTATTTCAAAAAAACAGAAATGGGAAGAAAACTTCCCCATTCATTCTATGAAGGCAACATTACCCTGATACCAAAACCAAAGACTGCACTAAAAAAAAAAAAAAAAAAGAACACAGCCCTCTATCTCTGATAAACATGGATGCAAAAATTCTCAATAAGACACTAGCAAATCAAATCCAACACTACATTAAAAGAATAACTCACTACAATCAACTGGGATCTATTCCTGGGCTATAAGGGTGGTTTAGTATTTGCAAATCAACAAACAGGATACACCACATTAATAAAAGAAAGGTTAAGAACCATCTGATCCTTTCAGTAGATGCAGAAAAAGCATTTGACATTGTAAAAAATCTATTCTTGATAAAAATCCTCCACAAAGTCAGGTTAGAGGGAACATACCCCAGCATAATAAAGGTCATACACAAAAACACATAGCTAATATCATCCTCTATGGGGAGAAACTGAGAGCTTTTCCTCTAAGGTCAGGAAGAAGACAGGGATGTCTACTCTCACCACTCTCACTACTCTTATTTAACAGTACTGGAAGTCTTAGCAGCAACAATGAGACAACAAAACGAAATAAAGGCGATCCAAATTGGCAAACAAGAAGTAAAACTTTCATGATTTGCAGAGAACATGATATTCTATATGGAAATCCTGAAAGACTGCACCAAAAATTTGCTAGAACGATACATGAATTCAATAAAGTCTCCAGATACAAAATCAATGTACAGACATCTGTTGCATTTCTATACAACAATAATGAAGTAGTAGAAAGAGAAATAAAAATAATAATACCCAAGAATAAACCTAACCAAAGATACAAAAGGTCTACTCTGAAAACTATAGGACACTGATGATAGAAACTGAAGATGACACAAACAAATTGAAATACATTCCATGCACATGGTTTGGGAGAACCAATACTGATAAAATGTCCATAGTCTCCAAAACAATCTGAGCATTTAATGCAATCCCTATGAAACTAACAATAGCATTTTTCACAGAGTTGGAAATAGAAGCCTAAAATTTGTGTGAAACCACAAAAGACCTCAAATAGTCAAAGCAACTTTGAAAAACAAAAGCAAAACTGTAGGCATTACAACCCCATATTCCAAGATATACTGTAGTATATAGTAATAGTAATCAAAGCTATAGTAATCAAAACAGTATAGTGCTGGTACAAAAATGGACATATAGATCAATGGGACAGTATAGAGAGTCCAGAAATAAATCCACACTTTTCTGGTCAATTACTTTATGACAAAGGAGGCAAGAATACACAATAGGAAAAAGACAGTCTCTTCAAAAAATGCTGTTGGGGAAACTGAACAGCTATATGCAAAAGAATGACACTGGACCACTTTCTTACACCATACACAACAGTAAATTTAAAAAAAAGGTAAATTAAAAACCTAAATGTGAGATAGGATACTATTAAAATCCTAGAAGAGAACCCAGGCAGTAACTTCTTTGACATTGGCCTTAGCAACTTCTTACTAGATACATCTCCTGAGGCAAGGGAAACAAAATCAAGAATAAACTATTGGATCCATTAAGAGATGGGTGGATAAAGAAGATGTGGTATATATACAATGGGATATTATGCAGTAATCAAAAAGAAAAAAAAAACAAATCTCACCATTTGCAATGACATGGATGGAACTGGGGAGTATTATGGTAATAACAGGGTATTATGCTAAATAAGTCAATCAGAGGAAGACAATTATCATATGATCTCACTGATATGTGAAATTTGGGACTACATCAAATGAAAAAGATTTTGTGCAGCAAAGGGAACTACCAACAAAACATAAAGGCAATCTACTGAATAAGAGTACATAGTTACAAATGATATATCTGATAATGGGTTAATACCCCAAACTTAGCTTTTGAAGTCACAGAATATCACATCCACTAAAGCTCAGAGTCTTCTTCCAAGCTAATGAAAGACATTGGCAGAATTTATTTCTTTGTGATTATAGAACTGAGTACCTATTTTTTTCTTGACTGTCAACTGGGGAGAAAGAAGTCTTTCCTTCTAGAGACCACCCACAATTTCAAGCCACATGGCCTTCCCATAGCATGACAGCTTATTCGTAAAGGCCAGAAGTGAAATCAATTTATAGTATGCTGTATCAAAGCCTTATATAACATAACATAATCATGGGGCTGACTATCCCATCAATTTTGTCATATAGCATAACCTAACCAAGAGTGTCTATCTCATCATATTCACATATCCTGTTCACATGCTAAAGGGAACACATATACATCAAGAGTTGGGAATCTTGGGGGTCATTTTAGAATTTTGTCTATTAAAATGGGTAAAGGGCATGAACAGGGAAACCTTGAGAAATCCAAGTGGCCATTAAACACATAGGCACTCATATTAATAAAATACATGTAATTAAAACAAGTTACCATTTTCTCATTGTCAAATTGGTGAAGAGCTAAAAAGATTGATAGTCTAGTACTATGCAAAATGTGGAGAAGTTGTCATTTCTTCATTTCTCCTTTCCATGACAGTATAAACCAGTACAATCATTTGGAAGGATAATTTAGATCTTAAAAATAATCTTATCATTTGTATTTTTATTTTTTTAAAGATTTTATTTATATATTTGACAGAGAGACACACAGTGAGAGAGGAAACACAAGCAGGGGGAGTGGGAGAGGGTAAAGCAGGCTTGCCTTTGAGCAGGGAGCCTTGTGGAGGGCTCAATCTCAGGACCCTGGGATCATGACCTGAGCGGAAGGCAGACGCTTAACTGACTGAGCCACCCAGGTGCCCTATCATTTGTATTTTTATAGTTTGCTTTTCTACTTCCAGGTCTCTTCACGAAGGGATTATCTTAAGTGTAGCAAAAATTTAACTAAAGGAATGCTCATTGAACACATTCATAATGGCAAAACAACCAGAAACCACCTAAATGTATAATAATGTGTGATTAATTCATTAAAACAGAATTACAAATAAGTGGACTCTGCATCCATATTTAATTATTTAGGGAATACTCATACAAAAGCAGAAAAAAATGACCAGAATATCCAATTTTTAAAGTAAGTTTTTCCATGTACTGATGTTAAGAGTTCCTTGGAGTGGTCAGACACCAATATATTGCATTTCACATAAAAAAGTAACTCTTCTACACTTCAATCACTTTCTGAATCTAAGGTTACGTGGGGTGTACTTGAGGAATTTTGAGTGGAATGATAGTGATAGGTTTTATGCCATATAAAACAAGATATATGTGATGATTAGAGGGAACTCAGAACTGTACATTCAGTTCAGTTCAGAACTGTACCTTCTACATTAAGTTAACATGGAACATCAGAAAAAGTATGGGATTTGGACTAAGAAGACCCATATTTTAGATTCTTTTAACCATTTACTATGACATAGTTGACAATTGTTTCAACATTGTGAGCCTCAGTGTGCTCACCAGTACAATAAAAATTGCACGCTATCAGTGCTTATTAATTCTAACTGCACATTAGAATTATCATGGGATTTTTTCAGTATTAAATTTTTAAATTTTAATTCAAATATTGATAACATACAGTGTGATGTTAGTTTCAGGTGTACAATATAGTGATTCAATAATCCTTTGTATTATTCAGTGCTCTTCATGATAAATGTCCTCCTTAATCACCATCATCTATTTCACCTATTCCCCCAATCCACCACCCCTCTGGTAACCATCTATTTGTACTCTATAATTAAGCATCTGTTTCTTGGTTTCTCTCTTTTCCTTTTTTTTTTTCTTTGCTACTATTCTTTGTTTCTTAAATTCCACATATAAATATATATTGTATTTGTCCTTCTCAAACTGACTTACTTTACTTATTATTATACTCCTGGCTCCATCCATAATGTTGCAAATGGCAAGATTTCATTCCTTTTTATGGCTGAATAATATTCCATTGTACGTGTATACCACATGTTCTTTATCCATTCATTAATCAATGGACACTTTGTTTCTATAATTTGGGTTTTGTAAATAATATTGCTGTAAGCATTAGGGAGTATGTATCCTTTGAATTAGTAGTTTTGCATTCTTTGGTAAATACCTAGTAGTGTGATTGCTAGGTCATAGGGTAGTTCTATTTTTAACATTATAAGGAACATCCATACTTTTTTCCATAGTGGCTGCACCAGTTTGCTTTCCCACCAACAATGTGACAGGGCTCCTTTTTGTCCACATCCTCACCAACACCTGTCGTTTCTTGTGTTGTTGATTGTACCCATTCTGAGAGGTTTGAGGTGATATCTTACTGTAGTTTTGAATTGCATTTTCTTTATGATGAGTGATGAGTGATGAGTATCTTTTCATGTATCTGGTGGCCATCTGATGTCTTCTTTGGAAAAATGTCTATTTATGTCTTCTGCCTACTTTTTACTTGGATTATTCATTTTGGGGGAGTTGAATTTTATAAATTCTTTATATTTTAGATACTAACTTTTAATTGGATGTCATTTGCAAATATCTTCTCTCATTCCATAAGTTGTCCTTTAGTTTTGTTGATTGTTTCCTTCACTGTGCAAAAGCTTCTTATTTTGATGAAAAATAATTGATTTTTGCCTTTGTTTCTCTTGCCTCAGCAGATCTACCTAGAAAAAAGTTGCTATGGTCAATGTCAGTAATTACTGTCTGTGCTTTCTTCAAGGATTTTTATGGCTCCAGGTCTCACATTTAGGTCTTTAATTGACTTTGAGTTTATTTTTGTGTATGGTAAAAAAAAAAAAAAAAAAAAAAGTTCAGTTTCCTTTTTTTTTTTTTTTTTTGGCATGATGCCATCTAGTTTTCCAAAGACCATTTGTTGAAGAGACTGCCTTTTACCCATTGCATATTTTTTCTTGCATTGTCAAAGATAAATTGACCATAGAATTGTCTATTCGGTTCTAATGGTCTAGCTGTGTATTTTTGTGTCAGTACTATAATTTTTTATTACTACAGCTTTGTAATATAACTTGAAATGTGGAATTGTGAGGCCTCTAACTTTGCTTTTGTTATTCAAGGTTGCTTTGGATATTTGGGGTCATTTATGTTTCCATACAAATTTTAGGAGTGCTTGTTCTAGTTCTGTGAAAAATGCCATTCGTATTTTGATAGGGATTGCAAAAAATGTGTAGATTACTTTGGGTAGTATAGATATTTAGTAGTAATTTGTCTTCCAATCCATGAGCATGGAATATCTTTCCATTTCTTTGTGTCGTCTTTAATAACTTTCACCAGTGTTTTATATTTTTCAGAGTACAGGTCTTTGAACGCTTAAGTTTATTCCTAGATATCTTACTACTTTTGTGGCAACTATAAATGCCATCTGCAAATAAAATATAGTTTTAATATTTCCTTACCTATGTGGATGCCTTTTATTTCTTTTTGTTGTCTGATTGTTGAGACTAGGACTTCCAGAACTATGCTGAATAAAAGTGATGAGAGTGGACATCCTTGTCTTCTTCCTGACCTTAGGGGTAAAGTTCTCAGTTGTTTCACATTGAGGATGATGTTAGCTGTTGGACTTTCCTATTTGGCCTTTATCATGTTAAACTAAGTTCCCTTTTCACCTCTTTGTTGATGGTTTTTATTATGAATGAATGTTGTACTTTGTTGAATGCTTTTCTGTGTCTATTGAAATGATAATATAGTTCTTATCCTTTCTCTTATTGTATCACATTGATTGAGTTGCAAACACTGAACCACCCTTGCAACCGTGGAATAAATTCCACTTGATCATGGTGAATGAGTTTTTTAATGTATTATTGGATTTACTTTTGCTACTAGCAAAGTTGTTGAGGATTTTGGCTTTTATGTTGATTAGGAATATTGGCCTGTAGTTCTCTTTTTCTGCAATGTCTTTATCTGGTTTTGGTATCATAGTAATTGTGGAACCATAGAATAAGTTTTGAAATATTCCTTCATTTTCTACTTTTTGGGATGGTTTGAAAGGTATAAGTATTAAATCTTCATTAAATGTTTGGTAGAATTCACCTGTGAAGTCATCTCGTTGCCAGCTTTTATTTCTTGGGAGTGTTATGATTACTGATTCAATTTATTTGCTGGTTGTCAGTCTTTTCGAATTTTCTGTTTCTTTGTGTTTCCGTTTTGTTAATTTATATGTTTCGAGGAATTTATCAATTTTTCTAGGTTGCCCAATTTTTTGGCTTATTTTCCCCCCAGTATTAGTTACAACTGTTTGTATTTCTGTGGCGTTGATTATTATTTCTCCTCTCATTTGTGATTTTGTTTATTTGAGTCCTTTTGCTTTTTTCCCTGATATGCCTGACTACAGGTTTATTAATTTTATTGAATTTTTTGAAGAATCAGATGCTGGTTTCATTGTCCTGTTCTTTTTTTAAAAGATTTTAATTAATTAATTAATAAGATAGGGGAGGGTTAGAGAAAGAGAGGGAGAGAGAGAATCCCAGGCTCCAGAAGCCTGTTGTAGGGCTTGATCTCATGACCCTGAGATCATGTCCTGGGCTGAAATCAAGAATTGGATGCAATTTAATTGACTGAGCCACCCAGGTACTCCACCTCATTTTTTTCTTTTCTAATATTTACTATTTCCTTCCTTCTTCTAGTTTTGGGTTTTCTTTGTTTTTGTTTTTTCTAGCTTCTTTAGGTGTAAGATCAGATTGTTTATTTGAGATCGTTCTTGCTTCTTGAGGTACGCCTGTATTTCTATATAATTCCCTCTTAGGACCACTTTTGCTGCATTCCAAAGATTTTGGATCATTGTGCTTTCATTTTCATGTACTTTTTTGATTTCTTGTTTATTTACTGTCTGAGCCATTCATTGTTTAGTAGTATGCCATTTACCTCTATTTATTAGTGATCTTTTTAAGATTTCATGTATTCATTTGACAGAGAGAAATCACAAGTAGGCAGAGAGGCAGACAGAAAGAGAGGGGGAAGCAGTTTCTCTGCTGAGCAAAGAGCCTGGCACAGGGCTCCATCCCAGGACCCTGAGATCATGACCTGCTTCCAGATTCATAGTTTTGTGGTCCAAAAATATGCATGGTAGGACTTTGATCTTTGTGAATTTGTTGAGGTTGTTTATTCACCTACTTTCTGATCCGTTGTGAGAATGTTCCATGTGTACTTGAAAAAAAAATGTGTATTCTTTCGTTTTAGGATGGAATGTTCTGAATATATCTGTTGAATTCATTTGGTCCTGTGTGTCATTCAAAGCCATTGTTTCCTTGTTGATTTTTAAATATTTACAGTTGTTAGATCTTCTTTTTTGATTGCCCCTTTTATTATTTTTAGAAAAGATTTTATTATTTATTTGAGAGACAGTGTGAGGGAGAGAGAGCACAAGTAGAGAGAGGGGTGGGGGGGGGGAGATTCCCCACTGAGTGCAGAGTCCATGGGGCTTGATCCCAGAACCCTGGGATAATAACCTGAGCTAAAGTCAGATGCTTAACCAACTGAACCATCCAGTTGCCACTGTCCCCTTTATTATAATATAATGCCTTTCTTCATCTCTTGTTACAGTCTTGGTTGTAAAGTCTATTTCATCCAGTATAAGTATTACTGCTTTGGCTTTCTTTTGATACCGACTTACATGATAGATATTTCTTCATCCCCCTAACTTTCCATCTGCTGGTGTCTGTGGTTCTGAAATGAGTCTCTAATAGGCAACATATAGATGGTCTTGTTTTTTCATCCATTTTTTCTACACTATGTCTTTTGATTGGAGCATTTAATCCACTTAATTTCAAAATAACTATTGATAGATAAGTATTTGTCACTGTTTTATCACTTATTTTGTGGTTGTTTCTGAAAATTTTCTCTGATACTTTTTTGTCTCTCTCTCACGGTTTGCTGGATTTCTTTAGTGATGTAATTGGGCTACTTTCTCCTTATCTTTTTCATGTTTATTGGTGGTTTTTGATTTGCAATTATAGTTAAATTTGTATATACCATTTTCTGTATTTAGTAGTCTATATTAAGTTTATGGTTATATAAGTTTGAATGCATTCTTTACTCTATTCCTCCCTATGAGTTAGGTATATGGCATCAGACTTTGCATTCTTTCATTTTTTGAGGTCCTTGACTGATTTTTCACAGAAATATCTATTTGTATTGCTTTTTTGTTTCCTACCTTAATATGGTTACTGTTGGTTTCTCTTTTCCACTCAAAATATGCCCTTTGATATTTCTTACAAGACTTATTTAGTGGTCATGAATTCCTTTAGTTTTTCTTTGTCTAGAAAACCCTATCTCTCCTGTTCAGAATGATAACCTTGCTGGATAGTGTATTCTTGGCTGCAGATTTTTGCCATCCAGCACTTTGAATATCTCATTCCACTCTATTTTGGCTTGGAAAATTTCTGGTGAAACCCCCTGATAGCTTTATGGGGTTTCCCTTGTGTATTTCTATCTTCTTTCATCTTGCTGCTTTATTTTTTTTTTCTTTATCACTACTTGTGCCCAATTTGATTGCAATATGTCTTGGTGTGGATCAACTTTTGTTGATTTTGCTGAGGGTTCTCCGTTCTTTCTGGATCTGGAGGTCTTTTTCTTTTCCCAGGTTAGGCAAGTTTTCAGCTATCATTTCTTCAAATAGATTTTCTGTCTGCTTCTTTCTTCCTCCTCCTCCTCCTCCTCCTCCTCCTCCTCCTCCTCCTCCTCCTCCTCCTCCTCCTCTTCTTCTTCTTCTTCTTCTTCTTCTTCTTCTTCTTCTTCCTCTTCCTCTTCCTCCTCCTCCTTCTCCTCCTCCTTCTTCTGGCACTACTACAATATGAATGTTATTACATTTGCATGAGTCACTGAATTCCTTAACTCTATTCTCATTTTGCATAATTCTTTTTTCTCTTTTGTTCAGATTTATTAGTTTTGATTATTCTGCCTTCTAGGTCATTAATTCACTTCTTTGCTTCTTCTAACCTGTTGTTCATTGCATCAAACATTTTTCTCATCTTGCTTATCACATTCTTCATCTCTGTTTTTTTAAAAATTTCTGTTAAAGGTTTCACAGATGTCTTCCACTCTTTCTCAAGTCCAGTGAGTACTTTTGTGATCATTACTTTAAATACTCCATCAGGCATGTTTCTTTTATCTGTTTCAACTAGATCTCTGACTGTGACCTGGTCCTGTGTTATCATTTGCAACAAGTTTCTCTGTCTTCTTATTTTGTCTAAGTCTCTGTGCCTCTTTATCTGTGTTAGGAAACTCAGCTAAAGTCTATTTGTCTTATGAAGACAAGGACCTGCTGTGTAGTGTGCCTTGTTCCCTGGGGCCTGGTGCTTCCAGGAGTGTTTCCAATGCATTTTGTGTGTGTTCTGTTATTTCACCCTGGCCGCTTTATCCTTCATACTCATCTTCTGCATAGGCTGCCTGTTGTGGGCACTGCTTGGTCTCCGGCCTGAATATAGTGCATTTTAACTAGATGTGCTCGGGTCTGCTTTAGAAATGAAACTGGCACCACAGAATTCCCAAGTTGGGAAATGCAGTGTAAGCAGAGTTTGGGACCAGTCTTCTTCCAGTCACTGTGCTGTGACTGAGGCAAGTGTCACTGGGAAGGGTAACTTCACTGGAGTTTGGGAGGGTGGGGCTTGGTGTAAGAAAGTCAGGTAGTGAGTGTCTATGTTAGGCTGGTTATTGCTGGTGGTCCCGTGCTTATACTGAAGAGAAGGGGTAGAAAATGGCACCTGCAAGTACCTTTGTTTCCAGTGGTGTTTCTCCATGAATGCTGGCTTTTTGGAACACTCCCTGAAATGAGCAAATAACCTCCTAATAGTGTGACCCAGGTGCTCTTCAGTTCATGATTTGCATGTTTTCTGTCTGTGAGCTCTTTTCCCTTCCTTCTCTCCAAGAGCAGCCCCAATGCCTCTAGGTTATATTCAAGCCAAGCCTGTTAGCCTTTGAAACTCCAGGCTCTAAGCTCCATTCATTGCCAGAACTCAGGAAATTTTGCCCCTCTTGTTTTCCAAGCCAATTGCTATAGGGATTCATTTTCTTCATGCATTCCCCTGTGTGCTGGTCTTTCACCCTTCTCTGTGACTGAGACTCCCTCCCCACCAGTGTGGCTCATCTGTTTCTCTCCCAAACCATGTCTTGACACTTCCTACCTTCTTGGATGTGGGGTTTTCTCTACCTTTAGTTGTGGAATTTTTTCTGCCAGTCAATTACTGGGGTATTTAGAATCATTTCATAGTTATCTGGTTGTATTTTTGCAAAAGGGAAGCCTATGGTCCTCTTCTCCTCCTCCTCTATTTTATTTCTTAAGTGAGTGAAATCATGAAATTTGTCTTTCTCTGATTGACTTATTTCACTTAGCATTATACCCTCTAAGTCTATCCATGTTGTTACAAATGGGAAGATCTCATTCTTTTTTTATGGCTTTAAAATATTTTATATATATGTTGACTATAGTAAGTAATGCTGCAATAAATAACGAGGTGGATGTATTTTTTTTCAATTAGTATTTTCATTTTCATTGTGTAAATACCCAGTTGTGGAATTACTAGATCATATAGTAGTTCTATTTTTAACTTTTTGTGGAACTTACATACTGCTTTCCAGAGTTACTATAACAATTCACATACCCAGCAACAGTGTACAAGAGTTTCTTTTCTCCACATCTTCAATACTTGTTATTTCTTGTGTTTTCAATTTTAGTCATTCTGACAAACAAAAAGTAATATCTTTTTTCATTTTAGTTTGCATTTCTCTGACAATTAATGATGTTGAGCATCTTTTCATTGTTTAAAGAGACTCAATTTAGATAGAAAGATACAGAGAACTTTAAAACAAAACAATCAAAAAAGTTATTCTATACAAATAGTTACCAAAAGAGAGTTAAGGTGGTTGCACTAATATCCAGTAAAATAGACTTCAAATCAATAATATTACAAGAGACAAAAAAGTGCAACATATTTTCATAGAAGTATGAATACATTATGATAATATAACAACTATAAGCATATACAGAACCAACAAAAGAGCTTCTACGTATGGACAGAATTCAAAGAAAAAAATAAATAGTTTTGCAATAGTAGTGAAGACTTTAATACTTTAATCTCTATAATGGAGGGAAACGCTAGAAAGAAGACAAATAAGGAAATAGTGTGCTTGAATAGCATTCTGTACCACCCAGACCAAGCATATACAACATTCTAACCAAAACCAACAGGATACACATTTTTCTCAAGTGCACATGGAACATTTTCCAAGATAAAAATATATATTAAACTGCAAAATTAGTCTAAATTTTTTTTAAAAATTGATATTGCAGCAAATATCTCTCCTGACTACAATGAAATGAAACTGGAAATCACCAGGAAGGTAAGCTTGAAAATTCAGAAAGGAAGCTTAAACTCCAGAAGGAAACAAATATTCACAGATCTGTTGAAATCATACAACATACTCTTGAACACCCAACTGGTCAAAGAAAAAAAATCAAATGAGAAAGTAGAAATTATCTGGAAACAAATGAAAATAAAAATATGACATATCAGAATTTATGGGATGCGGCAAAATCAGTATTAAAAATTAAGTTTAGGGGTTGCCTAGGTGGTTCAGTGGGTTAAAGCCTCTGCCTTTGGCTCAGGTCTTGATCCCAGGGTCCTGGGATGGAACCTCGCATCAGGCTTTCTGCTCAGCAGGGAACCTGCTTCCCTCTCTCTCTCTCTGACTACCTCTCTGCCTACTTGTGATCGCTGCCTGTCAAAAAAAATGAAATCTTTTTAAAAATTAAGTTTATGACAAGAAATGCTTATGTTAAAAAAAACTCAAATAAACAATCTAATGTAAAACATCATGTAAATAAAAAAGGAAGAAAACATTCAACCCCGGGAAGGTATAAATAAAATAGAGAATTGTAAAACAATAGAGAACAACAATAAAAAATAAAATTATTTTTTGAAAAGAAAAAACCAACAACACATCTTTAGATAAAGAAAAAAGAAGACTCAAAAATAAAATTGGGGGAGGAGTAAAGATGGCAGAGAAGGAGAAGGCTGAGACGACATCAGGTAGCAGGAGATCAGCTAGATAGCTTATCAAAGCATTCCAAACACCTCCAAATCCAACAGGAGATGGAAGAGAAGAGCAACAATTCTAGAAACAGAAAATTGACCACTTTTTGAAAGGTAGGACCAGCAGAGAAGTGAATCCAAGGGGACAGGAAGATAGACCGCAGGGGGAGGGGCCAGCTCCCAGCAAGTGGCAGAGCAATGGAGCACAAAATCAGAAATTTTAAAAGTCTGTTCCACTGAGGGACATTGCTCCCGAGGCTAAACTGGGGTGAAGCCCATGCAGGGACAGCATGGTCTCAGGTTCCATTGGGTCACAGAAGGATCGGGGGTGTCTGAGTGTCAAAGAGCTCACAGGTATTAGAGCGGGGAAGCCAGCTACAGAGACAGAGCCGAGGAGTAAGCTCTCAACTAGGGATTACGTTGAACTGTAATCAATGGCACAGGGCACTGCTTTGTGAGTGGGGACCCCACAAGATCCAGGGAGACCCCCTGGGATAGCTCAGGGATCTGTAGGGTTTGGAGACTCCAGGCAGAGCTGTGTGCCAGAGACAGAGATGCTTGGCTACAGGCTGAGTGAGCTTGGTGCTCAGATGGAGGCCAGGGAGATGGGAGTGAATGAACGCTTTTCTCCCAGTGTGGCTGGAGGCCAGGGAGACGGGAGTGATTGAGTGCTTTTTTCCGAAGGCGCACTGAGGAGTGGGGCCCTGGGCTCTAGACTCCTCCCGGCCGGAGATTGGGAGGCCACCATTTTCATTCCCATCCTCCAGAATTCTATGGAAAGTGTTCAGGGAACAAAAGTTCCCGAAACCAAACCCGAGCAGATTACTTATCTTGGCCCCTGGTAAAGGCAGTGCAATTCTGCCTCGGGCAAAGATACTTGAGAATCACTATAACAGGCCCTGCACCCAGAAGATCAACAAGAAATCCAGCCAAGACCAAGATTCACTTATAAGGAGAACAGCAGAATTCAGAGGAGGAGAAAGCAAAGCATGCAATTCATGGCTTTCTCCCCATGGTTCTTTAGTCTTGCAAAGTTAATTAATTTTTTAAATTTTATTTTCTTTCTTATTCCAATTTTTTTAACTTTTACTCTTTCCTCTTTTAACGTTTTTTTTAACTAGTTTATGTTAACATTACCTTTCATAAAAAATCTTCTTTGAAGCTTCATTATTATAGTCATATTTTATCCTTCATTGTATCTCACTTTATTTTTTGTATACACATAGGGTTTTTTCTTCTAAAAAATTTGAGGTGCAACTTCCTCTAATAGATCAAAATACACCCTAAATCTAACACTGGGCTTGTTCTAGTCTCCAGCCTGAGCAAATTCTCTCCAGTCTCTTTTTCTTTATTCTCTCAACCAACGTATCTTATCAACTCCTTTTTTAGAAATCTAAATTTTTTTTTTAACTTTATAGTCATAGTCCATCCCTTCATTGTATTTAACTTTATATATGTTTTTCATTCTTTAAAATTTTGGGAGGTAGTTTCTTCTAAGAGACCAAAATACTCCCAAAATTGAGTGGGTGACCCTGTTCTAGTCACCAGGCTACTATATATATATTTTTTTCTTTATTTGTTTTGTTTTTCTGATTTTTTTTCTGAACTTCTTTTTACCCGCTTACTGCTGCCCCACAATTTGGGGTCTCTTCTCATTTGGTTAAAGCACATTTCCCTGGGGTCTATGTCACCCTTTTAGTATTTTATTTGCTACTTCATATAATCTTATCTGGATGAAATGACAAGGCAGAAAGACTCACCACAAAAAAAAAGAAAAAAAAAAACACAAGAGTAGTACCAAAGACTAGGGACCAAATCAATATGGACATTGGTAATATGTCAGATCTAGAGTTCAGAATGACAATTCTCAAGGTGCTATCTGGGCTCAAAAATGGCATGGAAGATATTAGAGAAACGCTGCCTGGCAAAATAAAAGCCCTTTCTGGAGAAATAAAAGAACTAAAATCTAACCAAGTTGAAATAAAAAAAACTATTAATGAGGTGCAATAAAAAATGGAGGCTCTTGCTGCTAGGATAAATGAGTCAGAAGAAAGAATTAGTGACATAGAAGACCAAATGACATTCAAAAAAAGAAGCTGAGAAAAAAGAGAGACAAACAACTACTGAACCACGAGGGGAGAATTTAAGAGAAAATTGATAACATGAGATGAAACAACATTAGAATAATTGGGATTCCAGAAGAAGAAGAAAGAGAGAGGGGAGCAGAAGGTATATTGGAGACAATTATTGGAGAGAATTTCCCTAATATGGGAAAGGGAACAAGCATCAAAATCCAGGAAGTGCAGAGAACCCCCCTCAAAATCAATAAGAATAGGTCCACACCCCATCATCTAATAGTAAAATTTACAAGTCTTAGTGACAAAGAGAAAATCCTGAAAGCAGCCCAGGACAAGAAGTCTGTAACATACAAGGGTAAAAACATTAGATTGGCAGCAGACTTATCCACAGACACCTGGCAGGCCAGAAAGAACAGGCATGATAGATTCAGAGCACTAAACGAGAAAAACATGCAGCCAAGAATACTATATCCAGCTAGGCTATCCTTGAAAATAGAAGGAGAGATAAAGAGCTTCCAGGACAAACAAAAACTGAAAGAATTTGCAAACACCAAACCAGGTCTACAGGGAATATTGAAAGGGGTCCTCTAAGCAAGGAGAGAGCCTAAAAGCAGTAGACCAGAAAGGAACAGAGACAATATACAGTACCAGTCACCTTACAGGCAATACAATAACACTAAATTCATATCTCTAAATAGTTACCCTGAATGTAAATGGGTTAAATGCCCCAATCCAAAGACACAGGGTATCAGAATGGATTTTAAAAAAAGTCAATATGCTGTCTACAAGAAACTCATTTTAGACACCAGGACACCTCCAGATTTAAAGTGAAGGGGTGGAAAACAATTTACCATGCTAAGGGACATCAAAAGAAAGCTGGGGTGGCAATCCATATATCAGATCAATTAGATTTTAAGAGAAAGACTATAATAAGAGATGAGGAAGGACACTATATCATACTCAAAGGGTCTGTCCAGCAAGAAGAGCTAACAATTTTAAATATCTATGCCCCTAACATGGGAGCAGCCAACTATATAAACTAATTAATAACAAAATCAAGGAAACACATCAACAATAATACAATAATAGTAGGGGAGATTAACACTCCCCTCACTGAAATGGACAGATCATCCAAGCAAAAGAGCAACAAGGAAATAAAGGCCTTAAATGACACACAGGAGCCTGCTTCCCACACCCCCCACCTGCCACTCTGCCTACTTGCAATCTCTGTTAAATAAATAAATAAAATCTAAAAAAAAAAAAAGAATGAATGGCCAACCAGGAAATTAAAGAAGAATTGAAAAAATACATGGAAAGAAATGATAAAAACACAATGGTTCAAATTCTGTGGGACACGGCAAAGGGAGCACTGAGAGGAAAATATATAGCAATACAAACCTTTCTCAAGAAACAAGAAAGGTCTCAAATACACAACCTAACCCTACACCTAAAGGAGCTGGAGAAAGAACAACAAAGAAAGCCTAAACCCAGCAGGAGAAGAGATATCATAAAGATCAGAGCAGAAATCAATGAAATAGAAACAAACGAACAAAAAAAATAGAACAAATCAATGAAACTAGGAGCTGGTTCTTTGAAAGAATTAAGATTGATAAACCCCCGGCCAGACTTATCAAAAAGAATAGAGAAAAGACCCAAATAAATAAAATCATGAATGAAAGAGGAGATATCATAACCAGCACCAAAGAAATACAAACAATTATAAGAACATATTATGAGCAACTCTACATGAACAAATTTGACAATCTGGAAGAAATGGATGCATTCCTAGTGATATATAAACTACCTCACCTGAACCAGGAAGAAATAGAAAACCTGAACAGACCCATAACCAGTAAGGAGATTGAAACAGTCATCAAAAATCTCCAAACAAACAAAAGCCCAGGGCCAGACGGATTTCCAGGGGAATTCTACCAAACATTTAAAGAAGAATTAATTCCTATTCTCCTGAAACTGTTCCAAAAAATAAAAATGGAAGGAAAACTTCCATACTCATTTTATGAGGCCAGCATCACCTTGATCCCAAAACCAGACAAGGATCCCATCAAAAAAAGAATTACAGACCAATATCCTTGATGAACACAGATGCGAAAATTCTCACCAAAATACTGGCCAATAGGATCCAACAATACATTAAAAGGATTATTCACCACGACCAAGTGGGATTTATTCCAGAGCTGCAAGGTTGGTTCAACATCCAGAAGTCAATCAATGTGATACAATACATTAATAAAAGAAAGAACAAGAACCATATCATACTCTCAATACATGCTGAAAGAAGCATTTGACAAAGGAAGCATTCCTTCCTGATCAAAACTCTTCAAAGTGTAGGGATAGAGGGCACATACCTCAATATTATCAAAGCTGTCTATGAAAAACCCACCACAAATATCATTCTCAATGGAGAAAAACTGAGAGCTTTTCTGCTAAGGTCAGGAACACGGCAGGGATGTCCATTATCACCACTGCTATTCAACATAGTACTAGAAGTCCTAGCCTCAGCAATCAGACAACTAAAAGAAATTAAAGGCATCCAAATTGGCAAAAGAGAAGTCAAACTATCACTCTTTGCAGATGATATGATACCATATGTGGAAATCCCAAAAGAGTCCACTCCAAATCTGCTAGAATTTGTACAGGAATTCAGTAAAGTGTCAGGATATAAAGTCAATGCACAGAAATTAGTTGCATTTCTTTACACTAACAACAAGACAGAAAAAAGAGAAATTAAGGAGTCAATCGCATTTACAATTGAACCCAAAACCATCAGATACTTAGGAATAAGCCTAACCAAAGAGGCAAGGAATTTATACTCAGAAAACTATAAAGTACTCATGAAAGAAATTGAGGAAGACAGAAAGAAATGGAAAAATGTTCCACGCTCATGGATTGGAAGAACAAATATTGTGAAAATGTCTATGCTACCTAAAGCAATCTACACATTTAATGCAATCCCTATCAAAATCCAATCCATTTTTTTTCAAAGAAATGGAACAAATAATCCTAAAATTTATATGGAACCAGAAAAGACCTCGAAAAGCCAAAGGAATATTGAAAAAGAAAGCCAAAGTTGGTCGCATCACAATTCCGTACTTTAAGCTCTATTACAAAGCTGTCATCATCAAGACAGTATGCTACTGGCACAAAAACAGGCACATAGATCAATGGAACAGAATAGAGAGCCCAGAAATAGACCCTCAACTCTATGGTCAACTAATCTTCACAAAGCAGGAAAGAATGTCCAATGGAAAAGGGACAGTCTCTTCAACAAATGATGTGGGAAAATTGGACAGCCACATGCAGAAAAATGAAACTGGACATTTCCTTATACCACATATGAAAATAGACTCAAAATGGATGAAGGAACTCAATGTGAGAAAGGAATCCATCAAAATCCTTGAGGAGAACACAGGCAGCATCCTCTTCGACCTCAGCTGCAGCAACTTCTTCCTAGGAACATTGCCAGAGGCAAGGGAAGCAAGGGCAAAAATGAACTATTGGGATTTCATCAAGATCAAAAGCTTCGCACAGCAAAGGAAACAGTCAATAAAACCAAAAGACAACTGACAGAATGCGAGAAGATATTTGCAAACGACATATCAAATAAAGGGCTAGTGTCCAAAATCTATAAAGAGCTTAGCAAAGTCAACACCCAAAGAACAACTAATCCAATCAAGAAGTGGGCAAAGGTAATGAACAGACATTGCTGCAAGAAGACATCCAGATGGCCAACTGACACATGAAAAAGTGCTCCACATCACTCGGCATCACGGAAATACAAATCAAAACCACAACGAGATACCACCTCACACCAGTCAGAATGGCTAACATTAACAAGTCAGGAAATGACAGATGCTGGCAAGGGTGTGGAGAAAGGGGAACCCTCCTACACTGTTGGTGGGAATGCAAGCTGGTGCAACCACTCTGGAAAAGAGCATGGAGGTTCCTCAGAAAGTTGAAAATAGAGCTACCCTGTGACCCAGTATTTGCACTACTGGGTATTTACCCTAAAGATACAAACGTAGTGATCCGAAGGGGCATGTGCACCCGAGTGTTTATAGCAGCAATGTCCAAAATAGCCAAACTATGGAACGAACCTAGAAGTCCATCAACAAATGAATGGATAAAGAAGTGGTATACATATACAATAGAATACTATGCAGCCATCAAAAGAAATGAAATCTTGCCTTTTGTAATGACATGGATGGAACTAGAGGGTATTATGCTTTGTGAAATAAGTCAATCAGAGAAAGACAATTATGATCTCCCTGATATGAGGAAGTTGAGAGGCAACATGGGGGGTTTGGGGTAAGGAAAGAATAAATGAAACAAGATGAGGTTGGGAGGGAGACAAACCATAAGAGATTCTTAATCTCACAAAACAAACTGAGGGTTGCCAGGGGGAGGGGAGTAAGGAGAGGGTGGTGGGGTTATAGACATCAGGGAGGGTATGTGCTATGGTGAGTGCTGTGAAGTGTGTAAACCTGGGGATTCACAGACCTGTACCCCTGGGGCTAATAGTACATTATATGTTTATAAAAAAATTATAAAGAAATAAAATAAATTGAAAATGAAATTTTACAGTATGATTGATTTTACAGATATAGAAAGGATTATAAGGGATTACTACCAATATAACCTTTAAAAATGGATAAATTCCTAGAATCATAAACCTACCAAGGCTGAATCATGAAGAAACAGAAAATTTGAAGAGACCTATAACTAGTAAGGCATAATACAGTAATCAAAAACTTCCCAACAAAGAAAACCAGAGGCCAGATGGCTTTACTGTGAATTCTACCAAACATTTAGAAAAGAATTGAGGTCTATTGTATTCAAATTCTTCCAAAAACTTGAAAAGGAAGAAAACTTTCCAACTCTTTTTATGAAGTATCACCCTGATATCAAAGCAAGTCAAAGGCACTTTTAGAAAACAATAAGCCATTCCTAATGAACATAGATGTAAAAATTTTCAACAAAATAATAGCAAAACAAATTCAATAGTACATTAAATAGATAATATACCATGATGAATTAGGATTTATCTCTGAGATGTGAAAATGTTTTAACATTTAACAAAATCAAAACAATGTGATACACCAAAATAGAACAAAGGATTAAAAAAATCTAGAGATCTGTGTTACAAAAATGTGTATATTGTTAACAATACTGTAGTGTACACGTAGAGATTTGTTAAGATGGTAGATCTCATTTTATGTGTTTTTAAATCACAATAATTAAAAAAAACTTTACACTAAGGAACTGGAAGAAAAATACATGATTATCATGCCTCTCTACTTTTAATCTTAAAATTTTACAATTATACAATTAAGAAAATTAGTGTTTAAAAATTAAAGAGCCATATTCATATGAAAATTCTTTTTCATATGGTTCTGCTGGTTAAGCATCTTCCCTCCACTCAGGTCACGATCTTTTGGTCCTGGGGTTGAGCACCCTGTAAGGCTCTACACTCAGTGGGGAGTTTGCTTCTCCCTTTCCCTCTTCCCCTACCTCCCTTGCTCTTTCTCTCTCTCTCTCTCTTTCAAATAAATGAATTTAAAAATCTTTTAAAATGTCTATCTGGGTTGCCTGGGTGGCTCAGTCAGTTAAGCATCTTCCTTCAGCTCAGGTCATGATCCCAGGGTCCTGGGATGTAGTCCTATGTTGGGCTCCTTGCTCAGTAGAGAGCCTGCTTCTCCCTCTGCTTGCTGCTCCCTCTACTTGTGCTCTCTCTCTCTGATAAATAAATAATAAAATCTCTTAAATTGAAAAATTTAAAAGGAACTCTATTTACACATCGGTTTTATCATATAAATTTCAACATTTCTGGAAGAAATAAAATGAACATGCTGAAATAAAACATGATTATGGAAAAAAATAAGCCTAATGGAATTGGAGAACTGCCAAAGCAGCCATGACTTGAATGAATAAGATACTGGAGAGACAGACAAGTAGGCCTGACACACAGAGAAGTAAATCTAACATTTGTATCCTCTTTGCCCTTTTCATGGTCTTTACTCATTTATAACTGGCACAAAGCTCAGAGGTTGAAAAGCTCAGCAGAAAGCATAACTACAAGTTTGAAAAGATAAACAGAGCTAAAACAGTCTCACAGAGCAGGAAAGAGAAACATTTTACCTCAATAACGTATCAAGTTTGAGAGATCTTGATGAACTTCTCAGAATTTATGGTATGACACTTGAAGGCCTGGTCCCTAGTAACAAAAGTCAATTGGAAATAGGCCAGCTCTCATAAATACTATAACACAACTTTAAATCAACTCAATCCCAGACTAGATTAAATTGTCTACCCTTTACCTGCCTAATAGACACAAAAGTAATATCATTCACAGCCTCTATAATTTTTAATGTCCAGTACTGAATACAAATTACCAACACACAGGTGGTAGGATTAAGAACGAAAAAGGCAACAAAAAGAATACATACAGTTGATCCATATTTTGCAATTATTACAATTGTACCTTAAAATAACTGATTTTTCATTAAACTAAATAGATAAAAACAAAATTTCAGTGGAGAAATGAAATCTAAAAGAATGAGTTAAAATAGATATTTTAGAACTGAAGTTACAATAATACAACTTAATAGATGGATTTAACAGCAGAATAGGCATGGCTAATGAGAGCATTAGTGAAATTTAAGGTAGGTCAGCAGAAAATATTCAAAAAAGCATGGATAAAGGAAGGAAAGGAATAGCATGAAGAGAATAAAGATGTGTAAGAAACTGTAAAAAGGACTAACGTGGGTCTAAGTGGATATCCTGAGCAAGAGGGGAGTAAAAAGGGAGCAGAAGCATTATGTGAAAAAGTAATGGCTGAGAATCTTAGTATGCTACTGTAAGACATAAAGCCACAGTTTTCAGAAATTACTATTGCACTATATGTTAAATAACTGGAATTTAAATGAAACTTAAAAAAGAAAAAAAGTCTTCCAGAAAAATGACTGCAATTTTAGAATTCTATTCCTAGAAGAACTCTTTTTTAACTGTGAAGGGTGAATAAATAAACTTTCTGGTTTTTTTCTTCCAAGATTTTATTTAAACTCAAGTTAGTTTGCACATAGTGTAATACTGGTTTCGGCAGTATTATTTAGTGATTCACCACTTACATATAACACCCAGTGCTCATCACAAGTGACTTCCTTAATGCTCATCACCCATAACCCATCCCCACATCCACCTACCCTAAAGCAACCCTCAGTTTGTTCTCTATACTTAAGAGTCTTTTATGATTTGCTTCCTCCCTTTTTATCTTATTCTGTGCTTCCTGCCTTTCCCTTATGTTCATCAGTTATTTTTTCTTAAATTCTACATATGAGTGAAATCAAATGGTATTTGTTTTACGCTAACTTATTTTGCTTAGCATGATACCCTCTAGCTCCATCCACATAATTGCAAATGGCAAGATTTCATTCTTTTTGATGGATGAGTAATATTCCATTTTGTATCTTGTTTATCCATTCATCAGTTGATAGACATTTGGGCTAGTTCCACAATTTAGTTGTTGTTGATACTGCTTCTCTAAACATTGGGGTACTGTTGTCCCTTCAAATCACTATTTTTTCATTCTTTGAATAAATGCATGACAGTGCAATTCCGGCATTGTTCTCTTATCAACTTTTTGAGGAACCTCTACAGAGGTTTTCCAGATTGGCTGCACCACTTTGCATTCCCACCAACAACATAAGAGTGTTCCCCTTTCTCTGCAACCTTCACAACCTGTTTCCTTACTAGTTAGTTTTAGCCATTCTGACTGGTATAAGGTGGTAACATTGTGGTTTTGATTTGCATATCCCTTATTGTGAGCGATGTTGAGCATTTTTTCATGTGTCTGCTAGCCACTTGTATATACTCTTTGGAGAAATGTCTATTCATGTCTACTGCCCAATTCTTAACTGGATTACTTATTTTGAGCAGTTGAGTTTGATAAGTTCTTTATAGATTTTGATTAGTAGCCCTTTATCCAAAATCACTTGCAAATTTCTTCTTCCATTCTAAAGGCTGCTTTTAGTTTTCTTGATTGTTTTCTTCACTGTGAAGAAATTTTTTTATCATGATGGAGTTCCAGTAGTTCATTCTTGTTTTGCCTCCCTTGTTTCCAGAGAGAAGTCTAGTAAGAAGTAAGAAGTTGCTATACCCAATGTCAAAGACATTGCTATCTGTGTTCTTCTCTAGCATTTTGATGGTTTCCTGTCTCAGACTGAGGTCTTTCATCCATTTTCAGTTTATTTTTGTGTATAGTCTGAGAAGGCCATCCAGTTTCATTCTTCTGCATGTTGCTGTCCAGTTTTCCCAACACCATTTATTGAAGAGACTGTCTTTTTCCCATTGGATATTCTATCCTGCTCTGTCAAAGATCAGTTGAACATAGAGTTGTAGGTACATTTCTAAGTTCTCTATTCTGTTCTATTGATCTATGTGTCTGTTATTTTGCCAATACCATACTGTCTTGATGAATACAGCATTGTAATATAGCTTGAAATCCAAAATTGTGATGCCTCCAGCTTTGGTTTTGTTTTTCAGAATTGCTTTGGCTATTTGGGTTCTTTTTTGGTTCCATACAAATTTTAGAATTGTTTGTTCTAGCTCTGTGAAAAATGCTACTAGTATTTTGATAGGAATTGCTGTGAATGTGTAGATTGCTTTTGGTAGTATAGACATTTCAACAACATTTGTTCTTCCAATCCATGAGCATGGAATATTTTTCTATTTCTTTGCATCTTTTTCAATTTCTTTCATAAGTATCCTATAGTTTGCAGAGTATACATCTTTTATATCTTTGGTTAGGTTTGTTCTTAGGTATCTTATAGTTTTTGGTGGAACTGTAAATGGGGTGGATTTCTTGACTTCTCTTTCTGTTGCTTCATTATTGGTGTATAGAAATGCAACAGATTATTTTGATTCCTGGAACTTGTCTGAATTCATGTATCAGTTCTAGCAGATTTGGGTGGAGTCTTTCAAGTTTTCTACATAGAATATCCTGTTGTCTCTGAAGAGTGAAAATTTGACTTCTTTGCTGATGTGGATGCCTTTTATTTCTTTTTGTTGTATGATTGCTGAGGCTAGCTAGGAATTCCAGTACTATGTTGAACAACAGTTGTGATGGTGAGCATCCCTGTCATGTTCCTGACCTTAGGGGAAAGTCTCTCAGTTTTTCCCCATTAAGGATGATATTAGCTGTGTGTCTTTTATATATGGCCTCTACGATTTTGAGGTATGTTTCTTCTATCCCTACTTTCCTGACGGTTTTCATAAAGGAAGCTATATTTTGTCAAATGATTTTTCTGCATCCATTGAAAGGATCATATGATTTTTATGCTTTCTTTAATTGATATGGTGTATCACATTGAATGATTTGCAGGTATTGCATCACACCTGAAGTCCAGGAATAAATCCTAGTTGATCATGGTGAATAATCCTTTTAATGTACTACTGGATTCAATTTGTTTGTATTTTGTTGAGAATTTTTGTATCCGTGTTTACCAAGGATATTGGTTTATAATTCTCCATTTTACTGGGTTCTCTGGTTTTGGAATTAAGGAAATGCTAGCCTCATAGAATGAGTTTGGTTATTTTCCTTCCATTTCTATTTTTTGCAATAGTTTCAGAAGAATAGGTATTAATTCTTCCTTAAGGGTCTGGTAGAATTCCTCTGGGAAGCCATCTGACACTGCACTTTTGTTTTTTGGGACACTATTGATTAGTGATTCAATTTCTTTGCTGGTTATCAGTCTGTGCACATTTTCTATTTCTTTTTGTTTTAGTTTTGGTAGTTTGGTAGTTTCTATCAATTTGTCCATTTCTTCCAAATTGCCCAATTTGTTGACATATAATTTTTATAATATTAGAATTGTTTCTATTTCTGTGGTGTTGGCTGTGATTTCTCCTCCCTCATTAGTGATTTTATTTATTCACGTCCTTTCTCTTTTCTTTTGGTAAGTCTGGCTAGGGGTTTATAAATTTTGTTAATTCTTTCAAAGTACCACCTCCTAGTTTCATTGATCTATTCTACTGTTTTGGTTTCTCTATCATTTATTTCTGTTGTAATCTTAATTATTTCCTCTCTTCTGCTAGTTTTAGGCCTCATTTGCTCTTCTTTTTCTGGCTCCTTTAGGTATGAGGTTAGGTTGTGCATTTGAGACTTTTCTTGTTTCTTGAATAAAGACTATACTGCTATATACTACTTTTAGGACTGTGTTTGCTGCATCCCAAAGGTTTTAGACTCATTTTCATTTTCATTTGCTTCCATGAATTTTTTTTTAATTTCTTCTTTAATTACCTGGTTGATCCGTTTGTTCTTTAGTAGGGTGTGCTTTGATCTCTGTGTATTTGTGGTCTTTACAACTTTTTTTCTTGTGGTTCACTTCAAGTTTCATAACATTGTGGTCTGAAAATATGCATGGTATGATTTAAATCTTTTTGTACTGGTTGAAGACTGATTTGTGACCCAGTATGTGATCTTTTCTGGAGAATGTCCCATTTGACCTTGAAAAGAATGTGTATTCTGCTGCTTTAGAATGAAATGTTCTAAATATATCTGTTAAGTCCATGTGGCCCTATATGTCTTTCAAAACCATTGTTTCCTTGTCAATTTTCTGCTTAGATGATCTTTACATTGCTATAAGTGCAATGTTAAAGTCCCCTACTGTTATTGTATTATTTTCAATGAGTTTCTCAAAGTTTGTCATTAATTGATTTATATATTTGTGCTGTAATTGGGTTCACAAATATTTATAATTCTTAGATCTACTTGTTGGATAGATCTCTTTTTATGATATAGTGCCCTTCTTCATCTCTTATTGTAATCTTGGGTTTAAAATCTAGTTTGTATGATAGAAGTATGGCTATTCCAACTTTTTTTTGATGTACATTAGCATGATAAGTGGTTCTCCACCCACTCACTTTCAATCTTGAAGCGACTTTAGGTCTACAAAGTCTCTCATAAGCAACATATTAATGGATTTTTAAAAAATCCATTCTGATACCCTATGTCTTTTGATTGGAGCACTTAGTCCATTTTCATTCAGAGTAATTATTGATATATATGAATTTAATGTCATTATATTACTTGTAAAGTCACAATTCCTATAGATTATCCCTATTCTTTCTAGTCTTTGTTGCTTTTGGTTTCTCCTTCCTGCTCAAAGAGTCACCTTTAATATTTCTTGCAGAGCTGCTTTAGTGTTCACAAACTCCTTTAGTTTTTGCTTATCTTGGAAACTTTTTATCTTTCCTTCTATTCTGAATGACAGACTTGCTGGATAAAGTAATCTTGGCTGGATATATTTCCCAGTTAACACATTGAATATATCATGCCTCTCTCTTCTGGTCTACTCAGTTTGTGTGGACAGATCTGCTGCTAACCTTGTGTATCTAGGTTTAGGATATTTTGTCCTTTGCTGCTTTCAGAATTCTTTATTCATCTTTGTATTTTACAAGTTTCACTATGATATGTAATGGTGTTGACCTGTTTTTGTTGATTTTGAGGGGAATTCTCTGTGCCTCTTGAATCTGAATGCCTGTTTCCTTCCCCAGATTAGGGCAGTTCTCAGCTATAATTTGTTCAAAACCTTCTACCCTTTTTTCCTGCTCTTCTACTTCTGGGAGTGCTATGATCTTGATATAATTGAACTTTGTGGAATCTTTGAGTTCGTGTATATTTATGCATGATGTAATAATCTTTTCCTTTTCAACTTCATTATTCCCCATAATTTCATCCTCTATTCACCTATTCATTCCTCTGTTTCTTCAAACCTTGTTGTATTACATCCAGTTTGTTTTCCAAATCAGTTATAGCAATTTTTTGGACTAAATTCTAAATTCTTTTTCAGATATATTGCTTATATCCTGTTTTGAGCAAATCCCTGACTATGATTTCTTCTTGATCTTTCTTTTGGGAAGAATTCCTCCATCTTCTTGTCTAAGTTTCTGTCTTTTACATGTTATGAAAGCTTATTATGTTCCTGCTCTTGAGAGTAATGCTATATTATAAAGGGTCAAACACTGTCTAGGGCCTGGTATTTCAGGAACTGTTCCTGCTGTATGCTGTGTGGACTCTGTTGTTCAGTTTTGATTGCTTTCCCCCTACAATCAGTCTTCTTCAGAGTTCCTCTTTGCTTGCAGTGGGGAGTGTTTGGATTTTTAACTAGGTGTGCTTTGGTTTGTTTATTAAAACAAACCTGCCATGTTTTCTACATTTTATTGTGCAGATTATTCTCTCAATCCTAAAATCAATTTCCTAGTTATTAAAAATGGTTTTATGTTGATCAAGTTGTTTTCAAGAGATGAGGTCAGGCCAAGGTCCCCCTATTACTCTGCCATTTTAAGTCCTCCTCCAAATAAATTTTCTGTTTAAAAAAATAAAGAAATTATTGTCAATAAATCCTCCATAAACATATACTGAAATAAGTCTTCTAGGAAGCAAGAAAGCTATTCTAAATGACAAAAATTGTCACTGTATCAAAAGCAACATAAATGGTGAACATTAGCAATAATCTAAATCAATGTTTTCTGTAAGCAACAATAAACAATAATATCTTCAAAGACTTAAAATTCTGTACAAATAAAATGCTTGCAAACAATGTACAAAAGCCAGCAGTGAGCAAATGTAGTTTAAGTGTTCTGAGTTCCTTATATTATCCAAATAATGAAAGAAAAAAAACCCTAATTTTTATTAGGCTTTAAAAAGTCAAAGAATCATTGTATTATCTAGGACAATGACTAAGAATTGTTTTAAAAAAGTGTAACAAAGAAATGGAATTACAAATGTTATTTATACATAATAAGTAAAGAAAAAAGAAAAATGGACAAATAATAGGTGGTATAAATAGGAGACAAATAGTTATACAGTATATTTAAATGCAAATATAACAGTAATTACATTAATAGTAAATAAATGAAATACTATACATAAAAGATGAAAATTGTTATACTGAAATAATCATTATTAGTTAAAAATGAAGTAAATGCTGCTTACAAGAAGCACACTTTAAATATAGAGTACACTTTAAATACAAAGATACAGACTGTTCCCCTTTCTTTACATCCTCACTAACACCTATTGTTTCTTGTATTGTTGACTTTAGCCATTTAACAAGTGTGAAGTGACATCCCATTGTAGTTTTGACTTGTTTTTCCATGATAATCAGTGATGTTGAGCATCTTTTCATGTGTCTGTTGACACATCTGTATGTCTGCTTTGGGGAAATATCTATTCATGTCATCTACTCATTTTTAAATTGAGTATTTGTTTTTGGGGTGTTGAGTTTTATAAGCACTTTATATATGGGAATGAAAACTGGTGAAGCCACTTGGGAAAACAGTGTGGAGTTTCCTCAAAAAGTTTAAAATAGAACCACTCTATGATCCAGCAATTGCACCACTGGGTATTTAACCCAAAGAATTAAAAAAATACTAATTTATGTGGATACATTTACCCTAATGTTTATAGCAGAATTATCTACCATGGTCACATTATGGAAATATTCAGTGTCCATCAACTGATGAATGCATAAAGAATAAGTGATACCTATATATAGATATAGATATAATGACATATTATTCAGCCATAAAAGAGAAGAAAATCTTGCCATTTGCAACATGGATGGAGGTATGGAGTATTATGCTAAGTGAAATAAGTCAGAGAAAGATGAATACCATATGTTTTCACTCATACGTGGAATTTAAGAATAAAAAAAATGAACAAAGGGGAAAAAAGAGAGAGGCAAACCAAGAAACAGACTTTTAATTATAGAGAAAAAACTAATGGTTACCAGAGGGTAGGTGTGTGGGGGAATGGGTTAAATAGGTGATGGGGTTAAGGAGTGCACTTGTGATGAGCAGTAGGTATTGTATGGAAGTATTGGATCACTATATTGTACATTTGAAACTAATACTACACTGTATGTTACTAACTGGAATTTAAATAAAAACCTTACAAAGTTATTTTTTCTTAGTATAATAGAATTTTGTTTCATATGAGTATGTCATTCATGACATGAAATTCATGAAATAATGTGTATAGCACATATGCTGCATTTAATACATCTGTAAAGCACAGAACTAAAAATTTTAAAGTTGAATATGTGAACAAGGACAGTGTTATTTGATTAAAATAATATATTCACATGGTGTTACTTGGAAAAGACTATATAAAGTCACATGTATGGAAGATGGTGCTAAGAATACTAGTATCTGTGAATAAATATAGTGTTGTTCTATAGTGCTAGAATGTGTTTTCTACTGTGGTACATGGAATGCACATAATTGTCACATAAATAGATGATTTACTATGTGCAACATAAATTTGTTGCATCAAGCAAGAATTTTTCTTAATGAAAAAATGTATTCAATGCAAGAGTTGTATAAGTTGTTTATAATATAGTTTTACTTGTGAATAAATACAGTGTTATTAAAGTAAAAAATACAGAAATGTTGAGTTAAAATGTAAGATTAATAACACAACAAAAAAGAGCAAATCCACAGTCACACTGGGAAATGTTAAAATACCTCTGTTTGTAATTCATAGGATATGTTACAAAACTATCAGTAAGATATTGAAGATCTGAACTGAGGACTATTAAATAGGTATAGAACCCTGCATCACAAAACTGGAGAATGGTCATTATTTTTCAAGTGTATGTGAAACATTTACCAAAAATTAACACTGTGTTGAGCCATAAATCAAGCCTCAACAAATTCAGAGAGTTGAAATAAAATAAATTTTCTGACCATAATAAAATTTACTTTAAAATCAATAACAAAAAGATAAGTAGAAAATCTCAAACTGCCTGAAAATTAAGGACACTTTGATATAATCCATAAGTCAAGACAGACATTATTTTGGAAATTAGAAACTATATTGTACTGAGTGATAATAAAAATATGACATATCAAAAGTTATGCAAAGCATGTAATGACATAATTGGAGGACATTAAATGCATAAGAAAGCATAGCATTCAATGTATTAAGTATAACAAAGCAATGCATAGATAAGAAAGAAGACTGAAAATCAATGATCTGTGAATCCGTCTCAAGAAAGTCGAAAGCTAGAAGGAAATCAGACCCCAAAATAAAAGAAATTAAATAATAAAGATAAAAGCAAAAAATTACTTCAATTAAAACAAACTTGTTTTCAAACAATGGAAAAAATTATCAAGGCTGAAAGTCGATGTCTTAAAACATCTGGTAAAATTGATAATCTTCTGACAGGAAATAATCAGTGTAATTCACCATGTTATCAGACAAAAGAGAAAAATCACATGACCATGTCAATTAATAGAGGAAAACCATTTGACAAAATTCAATACTCGTTCATCACCAAAACTCTTGGAAAACTAGGAAAAAAGAGGAACTTCCTCAATTTGATAAAGAATATCAACACAAAATCTACAGTTAGTATCAAATTCAATGACAAAAGAAAATGCAAGATTGTGCACTCATTACTCTCAACATAGAACTGGAATTCCTATCCAGCTCTATAAAGCAATAAAATAAAAAAAAGGCACACAAAGCTTAAGAAAGAAATGAAACTGTTTCACTTTGTAGTTGATATGAAGGTCTCCACAGGAAATCTCAAGAATCTACCAAAACTCCCCAAACCTCCAGAATTAAAGTGTGCAAAGTTGCAGAATACAAGATCAACATAAAATTTGATTATACTTCCACACTTGCAATAGCCACAAGGAAAGTGAAATTTAAAATATAATACCATGTGGAATTTGAGAACCAAAACAAAGAAAAAAGAGACAAAGAAACACACTTTTGTGTACGGAGAACAACTGGTGGTTTCCAAAGGAGAGGTGGGAGGGATTGGTGAAATAGAAAAAAGCGATTAAGAGGCACATGTCTTGATGAGCACTGAGAAATGTATAGAACTGGTGGGTCATTATATTGTACAATGAAACTATTGTATGTTAATTATACTTCAATAAAAAAGTGTAATGCCATTTATAATCTCTCAAAAATTCAGTGCTTAGGTATAAAAGTAAAAGCTATTCAGTGGTGGAAGCATAGTAGTTCAATAGATGGTGTTGAAATAACTGGATATCCAGAGGCCAAAAAAAATGTATCTCAATGTAAGTCTTACACCATATGCAAAAAACTTCATCAAATATATCATAATATATTCTATTTTTATATTTATTTTATTTTAATTCCAGTGTAGTTAATATACAGTGTTATAGTAGTTTCAGGTGTACAATACAGTGATTCAACAATCCCATATATCACTCAATGCTCATGCAAATGACAGCACAGACAAAAGGTTGATATCCAGGATCTATAAAGAACTCCTCAAACTCAACACACACAAAACAAACAATCATATTAAAAAATGGGCAAAAGACATGAACAGACACTTCTCCAATGAAGACATACAAATGGCTATCAGACACATGAAAAAATGTTCATCATCACTAGCCATCAGGGAGATTCAAATTAAAACCACATTGAGATACCACCTTACACCAGTTAGAATGGCCAAAATTAGCAAGACAGGAAACAACTGTGTTGGAGAGGATGTGGAGAACGAGGAACCCTCTTCCACTGTTGGTGGGAATGCAAGTTGGTGGAGCCACTTTGGAGAACAGTGTGGAGATTCCTCAGGAAATTAAAAATAGAGCTTCCCTATGACCCTGCAATTGCACTACTGGGTATTTACCCCAAAGATACAGATGTAGTGAAAAGAAGGGCCACCTGTTCCCCAATGTTTATAGCAGCAATGGCCACGGTCGCCAAACTGTGGAAAGAACCAAGATGCCCTTCAACGGACGAATGGATAAGGAAGATGTGGTCCATATACACTATGGGGTATTATGCCTCCATCAGAAAGGACGAATACCCAACTTTTGTAGCAACATGGAGGGGACTGGAAGAGATTATGCTGAGTGAAATAAGTCAAGCAGAGAGAGTCAATTATCATATGGTTTCACTTATTAGTGGAGCATAACAAATAACATGGAGGACAAGGGGAGATGGAGAGGAGAAGTGAGTTGAGGGAAATTGGAAGGGGAGGTGAACCATGAGAGACTATGGACTCTGAAAAACAACCTGAGGGTTTTGAAGGGGCAGGGGGTGGGACGTCGGAGGAACTAGATGATGGGTATTAGGGAGGGCACGGATTGCATGGAGCACTGGATGTGGTGAAAAAACAATGAATACTGTTAAGCTGAAAAGAAATTAAAAAAAAAAAAGAAAGATAAGTGTACCCTTAATCACTTTCAACTATTTAACCCATCTTCCAACTGACCTCTCTCTCCTCTGGTAACTATGTTTGTTTTCTATAGTTAAGAGTCTTTTTTAGTTTTCCTCTTTTTTCTTGTCATTTAAAAAATATTTTATTTATTTACTTGAAAGAGAGAAAGAGAGCATGCACAGGCAGGGGGAGCAGCAGGGGGAGAGGGAGAAAGAGTTCCCCCACTGAGCAGGGGGCCCCAAAATGTGGGGCTCAATCCCAGGACCCTGGGACCATGACAAGCTGAAGACAGATCCTTAACTGACTGAGCCACTCAGGTGCCCCAGTTTTCATCTTTTTTCTTTTCCTTTTGTTCATTTGTTTTGTTTCTTAAATTCCAAAGATAAATAAAACCAAATGGTATTTGTCTTTCATTCTCTATCTTATTTCACTTAGTGTTATACTCTCCAGATCCATCTATGCTGTTATAAATGGTGAGATTTTATTCTTTTTTATGGCTCAGTAATATCTCATTGCATTTGTATATGCCACTTCTTTATCTAATCATCTATTGATGGGCACTTGGGTTGCTTCTATAATTTGACTATTGTAGATAATGCTAGTGTAAACATTGGGGTGCACGTATCCCTTTGAATTAGTATTTTTGTATTCCTTGTGTAAATACCTAGTAGTTCAATTGCTGATAGCAGTTCAATTTTTAAATTTTTGCGGAACTTCCATACTGTTTTCCAGAGTGGCTGCACCAGTTTGCTTTCCCATCAACAGTGTAAAAGGGCTCCTCTTTCTCCACATCCTCACCCACACCTGTTGTTTCTTGTGTTGTTGATTTTAGCCATTCTGACAGGTGTTAGGTGATATCTCATTGTAGTTTTGTTTCCTGTTTCCTTGATGATGAATGATGTTGAGCATCTTTTCATGTGTTTGTTGGACATCTGGATGTCTTCACTGGAAAGAAAAAAAGTCTCTGTTTTCTGCCCATTTTCAAGTTGTATTATTCATTTTTTGAGTGTTGAGTTTTATAAGTTCTTTATGTATTTTGAATACTAACCTTTTATCAGATAAGTCATTTGCAAACATCGTCTCCCATTCTGTAGGTTGTCTTTTAGTTTTGTTGATTGTTTCTTTTGCACTGCAGAAGATTTTTATTTTGATGAAGTCCCAATAGTTTTATTTTTGCTTTTGTTGTCCTTGCCTCAGGAGACATATCTAAAAAGCTGTTGCTATGGCCAATGTTAGAGAAATTACTGCCTGTGCTCTCTTCTAGGATTTTTATGGTTTCAGTTCTCAAGTTTAGTTCTTTAATCCATTTTTTGTGTATTTTTTGTGTATGGTGTTAAAAAGTAGTCCAGTTTTATTCTCATATAAATCACAATATAAATGTGATTAAATCTGTTATAATTGTTGAAAAAGAAAATATAGGAGTGAATAATTGTTGCATGAGACTTGGTGAAATTAAGTATGATAGCAATAACATGACCCATAAAATTAAAATATGAAAAATTGTTATTAATTCCTTAACTGAAATTAAAACATTATAATCTGCCAAATCCCTGTTAAAATGATGAAAAGACAAGGAACAGACATGGGAGAATATCTGAGAAAGTAATCATGTATAGACTACATAAAAACACAAAACAACAATAAAAAAGAAACAATCCGATTAGAAAGAGAAATGTACAGACATTTAACTATAAAGGATATGCAATTTGCAAGTAATCAAATCAAAAGACATTTATCATGTCCAGTCATTAGTAAAATGTCAATTTAATCTGCAAAGCTTTTACACAGTAAAGGAAACCATCAAGAATACAAAAAAGCAACTCAATGAATGGGAGAAGATATTTGCAAAAGATATATCTGATAAAGGGTTAATATTTTAAATATATAAAGAACTTATACAACTCACCATGAAAAAAATAATCCACTTTAAAAATGGGCAGAGGACATGAATAGACATTTTTACAAAGAAGAATATAGATGCCACACAGACACACAAAAAAATGCTTGACAGCACTAATCATCAGGGAAACGCAAATGAAAACTACAATAAGATATCATTTTATGGGGGCACCTGGGTGGCTCAGTGGGTTAAAGCCTCTGCCTTTGGCTCAGGTCACGATCCCAGGGTCCTGGGATTGAGCCCCGCATCAGGGTCTCTGCTCATCAGGGAGCCTGCTTCCCTTCCTCTCTCTCTGCCTGCCTCTCTGCCTACTTGTGATCTCTGTCTGTCAAAGAAATAAATAAAGTCTTTAAAAAAAAAAAGATATCCAAGATGCCCTTCAACGGATGAATGGATAAGGAAGATGTGGTCCATATACACTATGGAGTATTATGCCTCCATCAGAAAGGATGAATACCCAACTTTTGTAGCAACATGGACAGGACTGGAAGAGATTATGCTGAGTGAAATAAGTCAAACAGAGAGAGTCAAGTATCATATGGTTTCACTTATTTGTGGAGCATAACAAATAATATAGAGGACAAGGGTAGATGGAGAGGAGAAGGGAGTTGAGGGAAATTGGAAGGGGAGGTGAACCATGAGAGACTATGGACTCTGAAAAACAACCTGAGGGTTTTGAAGGGGCGGGGGGGCCGGAGGTTGGGGGAACCAGGTGGTGGGTATTAGGGAGGGCACAGATTGCATGGGGCACTGGGTGTGGTGAAAAAACAATGAATACTGTTACGCTGAAAATAAATAAAAAATTAAAAAAAATAAAAGCAAAAAAAAAAGATATCATTTTATGCTTGTAAGAATGGCTAAAATAAAAAACATAAGAAATGACAACTGTTGGAAAGGACGCAGAAAAAAAGGAACCCTCATGCACTGTTGATGAAGCCACTCTGGAAAACAATAGGAACATTAGTCAGAAGATTAAAAATAGAATTACCATATGATCCTGTAATTGCGCTGCTGGGTATGAAATGAAAGAAAATAAAAACACTATTTCAAAAACATTTATTCACCTCTATGTCTACTGTGCATTATTTACAATTGTCATGATATAGAAGGAACCCAGGTGTCCAAGAATGGAAGAATAAAACAGATGTAATATATATACATATATATACCTTAACCATGTAATAAATATTACTTAGTCATAAAAAAGAATGAAATCATGTCATTTGTAACAACACAGTTCGATCTAGAGGATATAATTGCTAAGTGAAATAAATCAGTCAGAGAAAAGCAAATACCATGATTTCACTCATATGTGGAATTTAGTAAATAAATGAACAAAGAAAAAAGAGACAAATTAAAAACCAGGCTCTTAAATACAGAGAACAAACTGGTAGTTTCCAGAAGCGGGATGGTGGGGGGATGGGTGAAATAGATAAAGAGGATTAAGAATACACTTATTGTGATGAGTCCTGAAAAAATGCATAGATTTTTTAAAAATCATTGTATTGTAAATCTGAAACTAACATAACACTGTATGTTAATTATACACTGTATGTTAATTTTTTTAAAAAGAAACAAGGAGATATCATTACACATCTATTAAAAGAGTTTAAGTAAAAAATAGTGAATACATCAAATGTTGTTGATGATTCATAGAATTGCTTTCTCATACTTTATTTTTGGGCATGTAAAATGATACAGCCATTCTGGGAAACAGTTTTCAAGCTCTTAGAACAAAAAACATATGCTTACCCTACAATCTAGCTATTGTATTTCCAGACATTTATCTCAGAGACATAAATATTTATACACACATAAAAACTGGTATATCCAGCTTTGTTCATAGTAGCCTTAAAATTCAAAGCCCAAATATCTTTTCATAAGTGAAACATATTGTGATACATTCATGCCATAAAATCTACTCAGCAATGAAAAGAAATAACTATTGACATGCAAAACAACTTGGGTGAACCTTCAGGGAATTACTCTCAGTGAAATAACCACTTCCAAATGTCACATTCTGTATGCTTTCCTTTATATAACATTCTTGAAATGGTAAAGTTATAGAAATGGCAAACAGAGTAGAGGTTTTAGAAATATTGATCTCATAAAAGGAGTTGATATATGTTCCCTCCTTTTACATTTTCTGGAAAAGATTGTGTAGAATTGATGTTAATTTTTTTCAGATGTTTCTTAGAATTCTCCAGTGAAACTATCTGGGCCTGGAGATTATTATTCAGGAATTTTAAAATTTTAATAGTTATAGAACTACTAAAACTATTTAATATTGTTTGAGTCATGGTGGTTTGTTGTTTACAATGAATTGGTCCTTTTTATCTAACTTACAAATTTATGTGTGGATTACGTTATAGTATTCCCTTATTATACTTGCAACATCTACCAACATCTACAGTGATAGCCTATTTCATTTCTGATATTCGTAAATCATGTATTTGCTTTTGTTTTCGTTGTCAGTCTTTCTAGATGTATGTCAACTTTTGAAGAGATTTATTTATTTATTTAAGAGAGAGAGTGAGGGAGGGGCAGAGGGAGAAGGAGAGAGAGGATCTCAAGCAGACTCCCCACTGAGGATGGAGCCCAGTTCAGCGTTTGATCTCATGACTCTGAGATCATGACCTGAGCCAAAATCAAAAGTTAGATGCTCAACTGACTGAGCCACCCAGGAGCCCCAATATGACAATTTTCAAAAATCGCAGCTTTTTTTCATTGACTTTATCTATCCCAGAAGTGTTTCTGTACAGAAATTTGCTGCATTTCTATACACCAATAATGAAACAACAGGAAGAGAAATGGAGGAATCATTCTCATTTATAGTTGCACCAAAAACAATAAGATGCCTAGGAATAAAACTAAACAAAGTGGTGAAAGACCTGTACTCTGAAAACCGTAAAATACTAATGATAAAACTTAAGAAGACACAAAGAAATAGAAAGAAATTCCATGCTCATGGATTGAAAGAACAAATATTGTTAAATGTTTCCTCTCAGGAACATGGTCCAAGTAGAGGGAATAATCTTTCCACTATGTGCCCCAGGAATTCTCCAGGTCACTCTTTCCAACCTACATCATCACTACAACATCCATTCATGTTAAAAAACAAGCAAACAAAAGCTAAATCTTAGAGGCTTAGAGGGAGCATACCTCCACACTGATTTTTCTTTTGTGTGTGTGCATGACTTCATTGAATTCTTTTATCAGTTCTAGTAGATGACTCATTTCTTTTTGTTGTCTGATTGCTGTGGCTTGGACTTCCAGTACTATGTTGAGTATGAGTAGTGAGTGTTGACATTCCTGCCTTGTTCCCGATCATAAAGAAAAAGCTCTAAGCTTTTTCCTATGAAAGTTTAAACTCATCACTAGGCCTCCAGCAAAATCACTGGTTGAGAAGGAAAAAAAAGTATCTCAAAATTGTTCCCCACATGGCTTCCACTGAAATTGTGTGATGGAATGGGGCACTTCTTTACAACGAGATGAAGTTGGAAGTTACCATTATGGAATGGTGAAATTTCTGCTTCTCCACTAGGTACCACTCAAGTGGAATGGAAGAAGCTCTTTGTTATCACTAGGTAGGGGAGACAGTCAAGGTTCTCCATGCAGTCTTAGTGACACAAACTGTGGACAGTATTGCCACCAGATGGGAATTAATTGTCCAGATTCCCATTCAGTGTCCTATTATGCCACCCTTGTAGGGTGAGGTGAGGAAGGATGTTTCATTAGACCTCAGTGAAGGTGAATGTCTAAGTGTCCTGCTTAACTTTGCTGGTAAAAATGAAGTGAAGCCACATGTTTTTCCATACTGTTTGGTTGCAGTAGGAGATTACCATCTAGAAGCTTTGTGTCAGGAGGGGTTGTCCTCATTTCATTGTTATTTGAATAAAGAGAACTGATTCTTCTTCTTCTTCTTCTTCTTCTTCTTCTTCTTCTTCTTCTTCTTCTTCCCCTCCTCCTCCTCCCCCTCCTCCTCCTCCTCTTTCTCCTCCTCCTCCTCCCCTTCTCCTCCTCCTCCTCCTCCTCCCCCTCCTCCTCCTTCTTCTTCTTCTTTCTTCCTTCTTCTTCTCTTCCTTCTTCTTGTCAACATCTTGATCTTCATCTTCAATCTGAATCTTGTCATTTCTGATGCCAGTTTCCACAGTACCCAGTCCTGGATATATTAATCAAAAAGAAATCCAATGTATTCAGAAGCAAAAAGAAATCAGGGAAATTCACTACCACATTGACAATAGGGTATCAAGGTACCAAGGTTGGCTTCCTTCTTTTTCCAACTTTCAGAGCTTTCTTCATTTATTTACATATAATTTCTAGTATTTTAATCTGAACTTACACAAAGAATAAAAAGAAGTGCATATACTACATTTCATTTAAAATTGGATGTCAAGGAGGAGAGGAAGATGGTGGTGGAGTAGAACAACACTAGGTTCACCTAATCCCATGAATAGAACTAGATAAGTATCAAATCGTCCTAAATATCCAGAAATCAACCTGAAGCCTGACAGAAAAAAAAATCCACAACTAGAGGGAGAGAAGAGGCAACATTGAAAAAGGTAGAATGTGGAGATGAGGTATAGGGGAGAAAGGGTTTGTGGCTGCTGTGGAGAGCAGGGAGCATTGGTTATGAAAAAGGGTGACAGAGAGAGAAGCACACAGAAGAGAATATTTCCTAAACCATTGGATTGGAAAATTAGAGGGGCTCATTTCATGAGTTCTTGCAATCAGTGAGGCTTAAAGCCTGGATACATTGAAGGTCAGTGGGCTTGATTGAGGTAAATCTCAGAAAGAGCTACACTGCTTCTCGAAAGGAGGCAGGAAAACAACATGGGGAATAAAGGAGCTGGATGACATCATTTCCCTACCCTGCCCCTCAGTATAAGTGCAAAAACACCTGTGGGAAGCAATCGAGCAGCACCACTGGTTGCCTAACTGGAATACACTATGCTCCACCCCTACTGCTTTCACAGGACTGCCCTTCTTAGTCAGGCTTGCCTCAGTCCCAGCATGATGGTCCAATTCATCAGAAGATAAGCACAAACCCTGTCCACACCACAGCTGTTGGCCAGATAATTCTAAAGGGCCTCAATTCTGGTGGAAGTGGTATCAGGGCTCATTTCACAAATGGGTCAGAGTACACCAAAGTAAAACTTGCCACATTCAGGACAGAAACCAAACACAGCTCACAGCAGGCAAAGAGAGCCTCTGCAGATGACTGCACTGAAGGATAGAGCAGCCAAAACAACAGCAGAGCACATGCAGCACATACCAGACACACTCCCTGAAGTGCCATGCTCTGGACACTACATGACCTCTTCTTCATAAGGCCATTACTTTCAGGAGCAGAAAACATAACTGGCTTTGCAAACACATGGAATACAAAGAGTTAGACAAAATAAAAGAGACTGGGAATTTATCCCACTTGAAAAAACAAAAACAAAAATGCAGAACAAGGTCACAGCCAGAAATCTAATTGAAACAGATATAAGTAATATACCTGAAGGAAAATTTAAAGCAGCAATCATAAAGATACTCACTAGTCCCAGGAAGAGTATAGAAGACAACAGTGAGATGCTTGCCACAAACATAAGAGTAAAAACAGAATCAATCAGTGATGAAGAATGTAATAAACAAGATTGGAAACAGGCTTGAGGCAATGGACAGCAGGCTAGAAGAAGCAGAGGAGTGAATTAGTGACCTAGAAGATAAGAAATTGAAATAATGAAGCTGAACAAAAGAAAAAGAGAGGAATTATGTACATGAGAATAGACCTAGAGAACTCAGTGGCTCCATCAAATATATTAATGTTCAATTTATAAGAGTTCTAGAAAATGAAGATAGAGAAAGGGGAGCAGAACATTTATTTGAAGAAATAATAGTTGAAAACTTCCCCAGTCTAGTGAAGAAAACAGATATCCAGATCCAGCAGGCACAGGAACCACCATGAAAATCACCAAAAGTAGGCCGAGATATATTGTGATCAAATTGGTAGAATACAGTGACAAAGAAATGTTCTCAAAAGCAGCAAGGCTAGAGAAGTCCTTAACTTACCAGGGAAAACTCATAAGGCTAGCTGATGATTTCTCAAGAAATCTTGGCAAGCCAGATGGAAGTGGCAAGATATACTCATGATATATGGTATAGATGATATATGGTGATATGTGGTATCTATCTATCTATCTATCTATCATCTATCTATATTATCATGATATATGATATATGCTGAATGGGAACAATCTACAGCCAAGAATACTCTATCCGGTGGGGCTATCATACAGAATAGAAGGAGAGTAAGGACTTTCCCAGAAAAACAAGTCCTAAAGGAGTCTGTGACCACTAAACCAGCCCTGCAAGAAATATTGAAGGGGACTTCAAAGTAGAGACTGTGAAGTAGAGACGAAAAGTGACAGAGACAAGAAAGGATCAGAGAAAATCTCCAGAAACAACAACAAAATAAGTAATAAAATTGCACTCAACACATATCTATTAATAATTACCTCGAATATAGTTAAACCAAACACTCCATCCAAAAGACATAGGGTGTCAGATGGAGAAAGCAGAATACCCATCTATATGTTGCCTAAAAGAAATTCATCTAAAGACACCTGCAGATTGAAAGTGAGGTGTGGAAAAATACTTATCATGCAAGTGGATGTCAAAAGAAAGACAGAGTAGAAATACTTATATTGAGCAAACTAGACTTGAAAACAAAGAAAACAAGAAACAAGGAAAGAACCTATATAATCATAAAAGGGACAAACCAAAAAGAAGATATAACAATTGTGATTATTTATGCACCCATCATGCAGCACCCAAAAATGTAAAACAATTAATAACAAACATAAAGGAACTAATTAGTAATGATAAAACAATAATAGCAGGGAGCTTTAACATCCCACTTACATCAATGGACAGATCACCCACACAGAAAATCAACAAGGAAACAACATCTTTGAACAACACCTTGGAATGGAAGGACTTAATGCATATATTCAGAACATTCTATCCTAAAGCAGCAGAATACATATTGTTTTAAAGTACGCAAGGAACCTTCTCTTGACAAAATGACATATTAGGTCACAAAACAGGCTTCAACAAGCGTGAAAAGATTGAACTCATACTATGCACCTTTTCTGACCAGAACACTATTAAAGTAGGAGTCAACCACAACAAAAGTTTGGAAGGACCACAAATACATGGAGGTTAAATAACATGCTACTAAACAATGAATGTCTCAACCAGGAAGCCAAGGAAGAAAAAAAAAAAAAAAACACACGGAAACAAATAAAAATGAAAATACAATGATCCAAAGTCTTGGGATGTATCAAAAGCAGTCCTAAGATGGAAGGATATAGCAACACAAGCCTATTTCAAGAAGCAAGAAAAATCTAAAATTAACAAGCTAACCATACACCTAAAGGAGCCAGAAAAAGAATAGCAAACAACCTCTAAAGCCAGGAGAAGGAAGGAAATACCAAAGATTTCACAGAAATAAATGATATACAAACTAAAATAAATAATGAACAGATTGATGACACCAGGAGCTGGTTCTTTGAAAAAAAAAATACAATTGATAAACATTTAGCCAAACCTATCAAAAAGAAAAAAGAAAGGACCCAAATAAAAAATAAGTGCGGGGCACATGATGTAATGAGCACTGGATGTTAAATGCAACTAATGAATCATTGAACACTACATCAAAAACTAATGATGTACTGTATGTTGGTTAATTGCATTGAAATAAAAAAATGAATGAAGAGAAAGAGCAACCAGCACCACAGAAATATAAGTATAAGAAAATATTATGAAAAATAATATGCCAACAAATTGGACAGCCTGAAAGAAATGAATAATTTCCTGGAAACATATAAAAAACCAAAACGGAAAGAAAAACAAATAGAAAACTTTAAGAGACTGATAACCAGCAATGATTGACTCTGTAATCAAAAGAATCCTAAGAAACAAAAGTCTAAGACAAGAATGCTTCACACACAAATTCTATCAGACACTTAAAGAATTAATACCTATTCTTCTCAAACTATTCCAAAAAATGGAAATGGAAGGAAAACTTTCAAATTCATTCTGAGGTCAGCATTACCCCAATACCATAAGCAGATGAAGACTCCACTGAAAAAGAACACAAGAGGCCAATATCCCTGATGAACATGGAGGCAAAAAATTCTCAATAAAATACTAGCAAATCTAAGCCAATAAGACATTAAAAGAATCGTTCCTCACGATCAACTGGGATCTATTGCAAGGGTGGTTCTATATATATTCCTGTGTTGCAAGGGTGGTTCTATATACACAAATCAATCAACATGGTACACCACATTAATATAAGAAAGGATAAGAATCATATGATCCTTTGAATAGATGCAGAAAAAGCATTTGCAAAGTACAACATTCATTCATGATAAAAGCCCTCAACAAAATAGGGTTAGAGGGAACATACCTCAACATAATAAATGTTATCTGTAAAAACCCCACACCTAATGTCATCCTCTATAGTGAAAAGCTGAGAGCTTTTCCTCTTTGGTCTGGAAGAAGACATGGATTGATTCCACCCTCACCACTCTTATTTAACAGTACTGGAAGTCTTAGCCACAACAATGAGACAACAAAAACAAGTAAAAGGCATGCAAACTGGCAAGAAAGAAGTGAAACTTTCATGATTTGCAGATGACATGATGTTCTATATAGAAAACCTGAAAGACTGCATCAGAACCTTGCTAGAACTGATACATGAATTCAATAAAGTCTCCAGATACAAAAATCAATGCACAGAAATCTGTTGCATTTCTATATAACAATAATGAAGCAGTAGAAAGAGAAATCAAGGAATTGTTCTAATTTACAATTGCACCAAAGCCAATAAGATACCTAGGAATAAACCTAATCAAAAAGATAAAAGATCTATGAATGAAATTAAAGATGACAGAAAGAAATGGAAAAACATTCCATACTCATGGGTTAGAAGAACAGACATTGTTAAGATGTTTATACTACACAAAGCAATCTGCACATTTAGTGAAATCTCCATAAAATTACCACCAGCATTTATCACAGAGGTAGAACAAACAATCCTAAAATTTCTGTTGAAGCACAAGGGAATCCAAATAGCCAAAGTAATGTTGAGAAAGAATACCAGACATAGAAGCCTCACAAATCCAGACTTCAAGCTATATAACAAAGCTGTAGTCATCAAGACAGTACCATACTGGCACAAATCAGATGCATAGATGCATGACACAGAATAAAAATCCCAGAAATGAATCCACAACTATATATTTTATTAATTTTTAACAAAGAAAGAAATAATATCCAAGAGAAAAAAGAGTCTCTTCAACAAAGGATGTTGGGAAAAGTGGACAACGATATACAGAGGAAGAAAACTGGACTATTTTCTTATACCGTACACAAAAATAAATTCAAAATAGATTAAAGACCTAAGTGGAGAAAGGAAACCATCAAAATCTTATAGGAGAGCACAGGCAGTAATCTCTTTGACATTGGCCATAGCAAGTTCTTTTTAGATATGTCTCCTGAGGCAAGGGAAACAAAAACAAGAATAAACCATTGAGACTTTTTCAATATAAAAATTTCTGCAGAGTGAAGGAAACAACAAAGAAAACTAAAAGACAGTCTACAGAATGGGTGAAGGTAATTGCAAATGAAATATCTGATAAAGCATTAGTATCCAAAATATATAAAGAACTTATCAAACTCAAAACCCCCAAATTGAAACAATCCAGTTAAAAAATGGGTAGAAGACATGAATAGACACTTTTCCAAAGAAGACAACCAGATGACTTACAGACACATGAAAAGATGCTCAGCGTCACTGATTATCAGGGAAATACAAATCAAAACTATAATAAGATATCACCTCACACCTGTCAGAATGGCTAAAATCAACAACACAGGAATCAGCAACTGTTGGTGAGTGAGGAAAAAGGGGAACTCTCTTGCACTCTTGGTGGGAATGTGAACTGGTGTAGCCATTTTGGAAAACAGTATGGAGGTTCTTCAAAAAATTAAAAATAGAATTACCCCACAACCCAGTTGTTGCTTTGCTAGGTATTTACCAAAAGAATATAGAAATATTGATTCAGAGGGAACCATGCAACCCAATGTTTATAGCAGCATTATCTACAGTAACCAAATTATGGAAAGAGCCCAAATGTCCACTGACTGATGAATGTATAAAGAAGATGTGGTAGATGTATAAAATCACATATTACCCAGCCATAAAAAGAACGAAATCTTGCCATTTGTAATGACATGGTTGTAGCTAGAGAGTATTAAACTAAGCAACACACATTAGTCAGATAAAGAAAAGTAGTATATGATTTTACTCATATGTGGAATTTAAGAAACAAAACAAATGAATATGGGGGAAATAAGAGAAGTAAACCAAGAAACAGACTTTTAGCTAGAGAAAACAAACTGATGGTTACTCAAGAGAGGTGGGAGAAGGATGGGTTAACTGTGTGGTGGGATTAAGGAGGACACTTGTGGTGAACATTGGGTGTTGTAAGTGGTGAATCACTAAATTCTATTCCTGAAACTAATATTATATTGTATGTTAAGTAACTGGAATTTAAATAAAAACTTAAAAAATATTCTTTATCTCTCCTTCATTGATGGGTGATAACCTTGCTGTGTGGAGTGTTTTCTGTTGTAGTTTTGTTATTTAAGATTTATTACTTATTTGAGAGAGAGAGAGAATATGAGCAGAAAGAGGGACAGAGGTAGAGAGAGAATCCTGAAGCAGACTCCCTGCTGAGTGTGGAACCCGATGCAGGGCTTGATACCAGGACGCCAAGATCATGATCTGAGCTGAAATCAAGGGTCAGCTGCTCAACAAAGTAAGCCACCCAGGTGCCCCTAGTTGTAGGTTTTGAATATATCATGACACTTTCTTCTGGCCTTCTAAGTTTCTGTTGAAAAATTAGCTGATAACACTATGGGTTTTCCTTGTACTTAACTAGTCACTGCTCTCTTGTTGCTTTTAAGAGTCTCTATTTTTAAATTTGCCATGTTACTTTTCTTGGTGTAGACCTCCTTAGGTTCTTCTTATTTAGGGCTCTCTTCGATTACTGGACCTGGATGTTTGTTTCCTTCTCCAGGTTCAGAAATTTTCAGCTATTGTTTCTTCAAATAAAATTCCTGATTCTTTGTCTTTCTTATCTTTTTAGAGACCTGTAAAATGTAAATATTCATATGTTTGATGTTGTCCCAGATGTCTCTGAATCTATCTTCTTTTTAGTTCTTTTTTTTTCTTTTGTTGTTTAGCTTGTGTGCACTAAACCCTTTCTTCCAAATTGCTGATTTATTCTTCTTCAGCTTCTAATCTGATGTTGACTCCTTTTAGTTTCCTTTACTTTTCAGTTATTGTATTTGTCAACTTTGATTGATTCTTTTTAATATTTTTTACCTGTTTGTTGAAATTCTGTCTGAGTTCATCCACTTTTCTCTCAACTTTGGTGATCATCTTTATATCATTACTTCGAACTCTTCATCAGGTTAATTGCTTATCTTCATTTCAGTTGATTCTATTTCTGAAGTTTTGTCTTGTTCTTTCTTTTGGAGCATATTACTCTCCTCATTTGTGTGTGTGTGTGTGTGTGTGTGTGTGTGTGATGTTTGTTTTTATGTATTAGGGTAAAAAGCTACCTCTCCCAGTGTTGAAGAAGTGGTTTTGTGAAAAACATCTCCTGGGTAGATTGTGTGCCTGGTAGGTTTTTCTGGCTGCTTGGAGCTGTAATGCATGCTTCCTAGAGTTTTCTGGGTACTTTATGTTGCGACCACTCTGGTGGGATGACTGGACTTGAAGTGAGGTGATTATGCTAATTAAGTCAGAAAAAACAAATACTCTATGGTATCACCTATATGTGGAATATAAAAAAACCAACTTTTAAAAACAGAGTAAATTGTGCTTACAGTGGGTGAACTGGGAGATGTTGATTAAAGGGTGCAAACTTGCAAGTAAAAGATGCATAAGTTCTGGACAGCTAACACACAGCATAGTGATTTAAGTATACAGTACTGTATTGTATACTTTAAAGTTGCTAAGAACCTAGATCTTAAATGCTGTGACCACAAAAAAGAGATGATAATTATGTGATGTGATAGAGGTGTTAGCTAATGCTAAAGTGGTAATCATATTAAAATGTACACATGTATCAAATAAAAACACTCGTATGTGGAATTTAAGAAACAAAACAAATATGGGAGATAAAGAGAGAGGCAAACCAAAAAATGTACACCTTGAAGTTACAGAATGTTGAATGTGCATTATATATAGGTAAATAAATAAATAAATATTTCCGAAGTCCAGCATAGACTTACTGTGCTTGTACTTTTTTTTTTTTTAATTTGACAGACAGAGATCACAAGTAGGCAGAGAGGCAGGCAGAGAGAGAGAGGGGGAAGCAGGTCCCCGCCAAGCACGGAGCCCAGGACCCTGGGATCATTACCTGAGCTGAAGGCAGAGGCTTTAACCCACTGAGCCACCCAGGCACCCCTGTGCTTGTACTTTTAAAATAGCTTTATTGAGGTACTTTTGATATTAAAAAAAAAACAGTAAGCACATTTAATGTATACAGTGTGAATAAACTTGGAGCTTTGTATACATCCATGAAACCGTTGTCATAATCAAAATAATAAATATATCCACTACCTCCCAAAAAGAAAAAAAATAAAATATAAAATGGAAAAATTGAAACAAAAAGGTGATTATTTGAAAACATCAATAATACTGAGAAACATCTAGTAAAAGTGACAAAGAAAGAGAGAAGGAATAAATTACCAGTATCAGGAATGAAATAAGGCATAAAAACTACAGATATTGCTGTCATTAAGGTGCGAAAAAAAGAGGAATATGAGAAAGAATTCTATGCATATAAATTCAACAACTTAGATTAATGAATCAATTTCTCATAATCCACAAATTACTAATACACATCCAATAATAAATAGGTATGCTAAGAGTCCTAGAAAATTGAGTCCAAAATTTAAAAGTATGTGAAAAAAGAAATCTTTGGGTTCACATAGCTCCACTATAATATTATACCAAATATTTAGGGAGGAATTTGTACTAATTCTACATGGAACGTGGAAGACATTGTTTTGCTCTCTTGAAGTGTATAACAAAGCATGGAAATTAAATAATAAACAAATAATTATAATTTTAATTAGTATTAAGAATTTTCTATACACTTCCTTTGCATCATGTACTTCTTAAATACTCATGCATCTATACTATAGTAAAATCCAATGTTTTCTGGGTGAAAATGGGAGAAGCATGAGGCTAGGGTAAGTATAGGGTAGATATACCTAAGGAATGATACATAAATTGATATATTAAAGATAAGTAGCAATTGACCAGGTTAAAAAAAAAAGAGGGGAGGATATTAAGAATGTAAAGAATATCATGTTTGCAGCTTTAAGATGGAGGAAGTCTTGGCATGTTGAAGGAACTGAGAGGTCTAATGTGGCTGGAGTGGAAATAGAAAGGTTATAAGTGGAGACAGGTAAAGCTGGGAAACTAAATTTTACTTTGTGGCTCAAGTTAAGTATTTGGGGCTTTCTCCAATGGGCATTTGAAAAGTATTGAAGCAGAGATGAGATAAAATCAAACTCTCATTTTTAAAACATCACTTTGGCTAATGTGTGAAGGATTACAGGGGCATAAGAACTGTTATAAGTTGATTGATTAAGAGAGTTTTTCATTAGGCCAGTCTAGAGGTCAGAGTGGACTAGCCTGGACTAATAGATGATTGTATGGAGGGAAAGAGATGGAATAAAAATATTTTAGAGATATAATAAGAGGATTTACTGATAGGTTTTCTGTGGAAGGTGATGATGAGGGAGGAAGACTTTCCTTTTACAATCCTCTCTTTGTTTGTGAAGTTGGTGTTGTCACCAATGAGAATATTCCCATTATATGTAATATACCTGGCACAGCACCTGGTACATAGGAGGTGCTCTGGAAATGTGAATTCCATTATACTTTAGTAATAATATAAACAAAATGAAACCTAAACTCAGTTCTCCCATTCCTTAGATGACATTTGCTTCATTGAAGGGAACCTTGCAAGACAATCAACCCCTGAGGTTTCCCTCTCATTATACTTAATTTCCACTTCCGTTTCTCTTTTCTTTGGGATAACTAGTGGACTCTTGAGGGCTACCCCTGAGTATACTGTATCCTTGATATAGGATAAGAAGGTATGGATGGCCTTTTCTCAGAAGGAGAGTTGGCCTAAAGCAGATGACAGGTTGATGACTGTGTTATGATGAAGCCACTAGGGGACTCTGGAATACTCTGATATTTGCACATTTTTTTAAAAGATTTTATTTTTTATTTGACAGAGATCACAAGTAAGCAGAGAGGCAGGCAGAGAGAGAGAGAGAGAGAGAGAGAGGAGGAAGCAGGCTCCCTGCTGAGCAGAGAGCCTGATGCGGGGCTCAATCCCAGGACCCTGGGCCAAAGGCAGAGGCTTAACCCACTGAGCCACCCAGGCACCCCGATATTTGCACAATTTTTAACTTGGCTCAAAGGAAGTGGCCCAAGAACCCAGTCTTGACTGTCCCTATGATCTTCTCAGCAAAAGGATCCCTATGCTTCATGAAGGTTATTTGGCCAGAGGCTTGCCTTATGCCAGGATAAACCACCACCCTTTCCTTCTTGGACTGCTGCCCCACACATAGAGGAAAATGGCTTGGAAGTGGCTCAGAGTAGGGAAAGCTGAGAAAGGAATGCATGAAGAAAAGCTGTCTTCAAAGAAAGTTAAAAGTAAGGAATGTAATGGCCTGCCTGAAAGGCAAGGAAGGAAGCTAAGTAACAGAATAAACAGACTTCAAGGAGAACAGGAGTGAGAGTAAACACAGATGGGGAAGAAAAATAACTTATCTTTAGAGATTCACCTTTGGCTCTCTAAGTTGGAGCTCTGAGAATCACAGCCAAAAGGGACCTATGAAGCCTAAGACTAAGCATTTTCTCTGGTGTGAGAGATATATTGGCTATCTGTGTGATCTTGGAAACACTCTTACCTCTCTAAACTTCAGTTTCCCAAAAGCAACATGAGAGGTTGGGACTAGAATACCTCTAAACTCTACTAGCATGTGATTTTAGATGAAGATGAAAAATCAAGTGGGCATTACAGAATAAATGAAGTGATTAATTATTAGATATTTGTCCCTGGCACTGGAGAGAGTGGAGGGTAGAAAGGTGCAGGACTGAGACCTCTTCCAAAAGATATCATGCATAAAGCGCATGCTGCAAACTCTGTCAAATAAATTTAAGACTTACATGCTCACCCACCAGTGGACTCCTGGGTTTTCTCTGAGTACATCCAAAACCTGGGATTTGGCTTTGGCTATAGAATGCCTGTCCTGATGCCTTGAAACATATTTATCATCTCTGGCAGGTCTGAAAATTTTGCTTATTTAAATGATAGCTAATGTACTCATTAGAGGAATACACACAAAAAATTATTTTGAAAATATCAATAATTTGTCCAAGACAACCAAAAAGTAAAATGTAAGCCTAATACTTCACTTTAATGGTATTATCTAATTAGAAGAGGGAAAAGATCTATGGGTGGGAGCTTGATAAAACAGATCTGAGTTTAATATAAGGAAGACTATTGTAGGGGCACCTGGGTGGCTCAGTTGGTTAACCGTCTGCCTTCAGCTGATGTTATGATTCCAGGGTCCTGGGATTGAACTCCACTTTGGGCTGTCTGCTCAGCAGGAGCCTACTTCTCCCTCTCCTTGCCATTCCCTCTGCTTGTACTCACTCTCTGTGTCAAATAAAAAAAATCTCAAAGAAAGAAAGAAAAAAAAGAAAGACCACTGTAGCTGCCTCAGGGTAGGGATAGGGCCCATCACCACAGATGATGATGTGACCACAGAATAAGTTTTGGAAGGCAAGTGTATCTTTCATGGTACTTAATCTCCTTTTATGTTAAAGTTGTTAGGAGGTTTTAAGTTGCAAGGAAAATTAGTACCTGGATTAGCTAAGATGAGATCATGATATATAGAGGTGTCCTGGGGGATATGGAGGCCATGGTGGTGAGATGGTATTGTGTGACCTCAGGGAGAATGAGAATAATGACTCAGCATCTTTCAAGATATAACCACAGTTCCAATGGCTCAGATACCTGTTTGATCCTCCATAAAGAAGAACACCTTTTCTCCCTAGGTCTTTATTTAAATGCCATGGTTATACTATCAAAGTGAGAAAGAATCTCTGATTGATTTTATTTGTAACTGAACATTACATAGGCATTGTTACATAGGTTCTTCTCCTTTTCATACAGCCTTTGCATCAGAAAATCTTGAGGCCCAAAGATATCTCCAGGAGGTCCACAGACTCCCTAAAATTTTTGGCAAAGTATATTCAATGTGTAATTTTACTTTTACTATTTGAAGATGACATGATAGTCTATGTAGAAAACCCAAAAGACTCCACCAAAAAATTGCTAGAACTAATAGATGAATTCAGTCAAGTAATAGGATATAAAATCAACACACAGAAGTCTGTTACATTTCTATACACAAATGATGAAGCAGCAGAAAAAGAAATAAAGAAATTGATGTCATTTGCAATTGTACCAAAACCAATAAGATATCTTGGAATAAACCTAAACAATGAGGCAAAAGATTCAATTAAGAAATGGGCAGTTGACATCAATAGACACTTTTCCAAAGAAGACATCCAGTTGGCTTACAGAACATGAGAAGATGCTCAATATCATTCATCAGCAGGGAAATACAAGTCAAAACCACAATGAGATACCATCTCACCCTGTCAGAGTGGCTAAAATTAACAACACAAGAAACAACAGGTGTTGGTGAGGATGCAGAGAAAAAGGAACCCTTTTGCACTGTTGGTGGGAATGAAAACTGGTGCAGCCACTCTGGAGAACAGTTCAGAAGTTCTTCAAAAAGTTAAAAATAAAACTACTCTATGATCCAGCAACTGCAGTACTAGGTATTTACCCAAAGGTTACAAAATACAGATTTGAAGCAGTACATGCACCTGGATGTTTATAACATCATTATCAATAAGAGCCAAACTATGGAAAGAGTCCAAATATCCACTGACTGATGAATACATAAAGAAGATGCAGTATATACATATACAATGGAATATTAACCAGCCATCAAAAATTGAGCTCTTGCCATTTGCAACAATGTGGGTGGAGCTAGAGTATATTACAATAAGTGAAATAAGTCACTCAGAGAGACAAATACTATATGATCTCACTCATGTGGAATTTAAGACATAAAAGAGATGAACATAAGGGAAGGAAAAGAAAAAAAAAAGGAGAGAGGGAAACAGGCCAGAAGAGACTCTTAATGATACAGAACAAATTGAGAGTTGATGGAGGGAGGTGGGTAGGGAATGGGCTACATGGGTGATGGGTATTACAGAGGGCACTTGTGATGAGTACTTGATGTTGTGTATAAGTGCTGAATCACTGAATTCAACTCCAGAAATCCATATTGCACTGTATGTCAACTAAGTAAAATTGAAATTAAAAGAAAAAATGTGCAGTTTTATCAGGAGAAAGAATTTTATTATCCTCAATAGGTTAAGAAACACTGTTGGAGAATGTTTTTTTTAGATTTGACAGGACTCTTTTTTTTAAGATTTTATTTATTTATTTTACAGACAGAGATCACAAGTAGGCAGAGAGGCAGGCAGAGAGAGGGGAGAAGCAGGCTCCCCGCTGAGCAGAGACCCCGATGTGGGGCTCGATCCCAGGACCCTGGGATCATGACCTGAGCTGAAGGCATTGGCTTTAACCCACTGAGCCACCCAGGTCCCCCTTGGTTTGACAAGATTATTGATTCTATCATGTGTGGACTGGTTATTAGGGTCCCCTACCACGTGCCATAATAATCTTATTGAGAAATAATTGCTTGAGACTGCTTGTCCAGAAAGAATCAGTGTAAGAAGCAAGCATGTAGAGCTTCTTATACTGCACATTTGCTAAATGTGGTTCTGTTTAATCTGTTTAATCCCCATATTCTAAAATTATAAATAATTATTATTATTTCTCTTTATTGGATAGTTTTTGTGAAATTAATACACTGACATCCTCTGAGACAGGTAAGGTTAAGAAAATGTAAGGCTGTCAGACAGCTAGGATTTGAATCTATGTAGTTTCTAACTTCAGAGCTGGGCCTCTTAACTACCAAGTTTTAAATGTCTAAAATTATGTCTATAAATATCATTTACATGCATAACAGTTTGTATTGAAAACAGAACTATCAATCAAAATAACTGCTCATTAAATTGAAACAAGGCATGAATAAGAACCTGAGATGAAATACTCCCCTCTTCCTAGCCCAGGGAAGCTCCTTAATGGAAGGTACTCCAGTTGGACTCATTGTCTGGAAAATACAGCATCATATCAAAGGTCTTAAAATGTGCATACCATTTGTTCAGCAAATATATCTCTAGGAATATTTTTAAGCATTTATTAAGGGTGACTATAAAGACTTAGCTATGATGGGTTTCCCAACATTATATTTTAAATTACTATTTTAAAAAAATGATACATTAAAATTTACTCTTTTGGTATAGGGTTCTATGAGTCTTGTAATCACCAGCACAATCAATATGTGAAGTTTTTTGATAAAGAGAAATTTGCAGGGGCACCTGGGTGGCTCAGTGGGTTAAGGCCTCTGCCTTTGGCTCAGGTCATGATCCCACTGGGATCAAGCCCCGCATTGGGCTCTCTGCTCAACAGGGAGCCTGCTTCCCCCTGTCTCTGCCTGCCTCTCTGCCTACTTGTTATCTCTATCTATCAAATAAATAAATAAATAAATCTTTAAAAAATTTGCACTGCCACAGTCATACTTTCTGTCTATTTTCAATCACTGAAAACCATTCCTATAATTTTGCTTTGTCCAGAATGATGTATGAATGGAATTATATAGTATTTAGTCTTTTGTTCATGGCTCCTTTTGCTTAACAGAATGCATTTGAAGTTAATCTACATTTTTGCATGTTTTATTATTGAGTACTATCATATTGTATGAATGTACCATTTTATTTATCCATTATCACCAGCTGAAGTTCTTTGGATGGTGTCAAATTTTTGATGATTTCATATAAAGCTACTATAAATATCCACTTCACAGTTATTTTTGTGAAAATAAGTTTTCACTTATCTTAGGTAAATGCATGGGAATGGAATTACTTGGTCATATGGTGACAGAACATTCAATTTCATAAGAAAGAAATATTTGCCAAAATGTCCCTACCAATTTTCATCTATGAGACTTTCAGTTATTCTTACTTCTCCTCAGGACATGGGATTTTTGCTTTAAATTTATTTCACCATGCTATTAGGTGCAAGATAGTATCTTGATGTGATTTTAATTGTCATTTGCTAATTCCTAATGATGTATAATATTTTATTTTTTAATAAAAGTAAAGAAATTCAAATGTGGGTTTAAATACTGACAGGTCTTTTGAAAAATCACTTTATTGAGATACAATTTACATACAATAAGCTGAACATATTTAAAGTATACAATTTAGTATGCATATAATTATGAATTTAAAATTTTTATCTTGTACTATATTTGAGCAGGTTTTGAACATAATTTCTTCAAAAATTTTTTGTGCCAATATCTTTTTTCTCCTCTTTTGAGAATCCAATGACCTAAATGTCACACACTTTGATATTATTCCACAGGCCTCTGATACTCAGTTTATTTTTAATATTTTTCTCTGTTCCAAAGATTTTATAGATTTTATTGACCTTTGTCATATTTATAATGACATCGCCCCATCCAGTGATTCACTTTTTTTATTTGCTACATTTATATATTGTAATATAATTGCTATTGTAAAGATAATTAACCATACTACCCAACACATACTTATCATTTCTTTTTAGTACTTGGAATAATTAAGTTCTAGTTTCTTAGCAGCTTCAATGATTATAATAAAATATTGCTGTCTATATTTGCTATCCTGGAAATTAGATCCCTAGGACCTGATTACTATTCATTGCAATTTTGTACTTTTAAGAACCATCTGTCCCATTCCTTGGGTTGCCTCTTTGTTTTGTTGACAGTTTGGCTATAGTTACCCTATTAGAAGTTGGCCTGAGGAATCTATTAAAATCCTAGAGGAGAACATAGGCAGTAACCTCTTCAACATCAGCCACACCAACTTCTTTCAAGACATGTCTCCAAAGGCAAAGGAAACAAAAGTGAAAATGAACATTTGGGACTTTGTCAAGATAAAAAGCTTCTGCACAACAAAGGGAACAGTCAACAAAACAAAGAGGCAACCCACAGAATGGGAGAAGATATTCGCAAATGATGCTACAGACAAAGGGCTGATATCCAAGATCTATAAAGAACTCCTCAAACTCGACACTCAAAAAAACAGATAATCATGTCAAAAAATGGGCAGAAGACATGAACAGACACTTCTCCAATGAAGACACACAAATGGCTAACAGGCACATGAAAAAATGTTCATCATCATTAGCCATCAGGGAAATTCAAATCAAAACCACATTGAGATACCATCTTACACCAGGTAGAATGGCAAAGATTAACAAGGTAGGAAAAAACAAATGTTGGAGAGGATGTGGAGAAAGGAGAACCCTCTTACAATGTTGGTGGGAATGCAAGTTGGGGCAGCCACTTTGGATGACAATGTGGAGATTCCTTAAGTATAGACAGTATAGACATATTAACAACGTTTATTCTTCTGATCCATGAGCATGGAATGCTTTTCCATCTTTTTGTGTCTTCTTCAATTTCTTTCATTTGTGTTCTATAGTACCTCGAGTGCATACCTTTTACCTCTTTTGTTAGGTTTATTCCCAGGTATCTTATGGTTCTTGGTGCTATAGTAAATGGAATCAATTCTCTAATTTCCCTTTCTATATTTTCATTGTTAATGTATAAGAAAGTAACTGATTTCTGTATATTTTGTATCCTGCCACATTACTGAATTGCTGTATGAATTATCTAGTTTGGTGGTAGAGTCTTTTGGGTTTTCCTTATAAAGTATCATGTCATCTAGGAAGAGTTTGACTTCTTCTTCTTCTTCTTTCTTCTTCTTTCTTCTTCTTCTTCTTCTTCTTCTTCTTCTTCTTCTTCTTCTTCTTCTTCTTCTTCTTCTTCTTCTTCTCCTTCTTTCTTCTCCTTCTTCTCCTTCTTCTCTTTCTTCTCTTTCTCCTCCTCCTCCTTCTTTTTAAAGATTTTACTTATTTGACAGACAGAGATCGCAAGTAGGCAGAGAGGCAGGCAGGGATGGGGGAAGCAGGCTCCCCGCTGAGCAGAGAGCCTGATGTGGGGCTCAATCCCAGGACCCTGAGACCATGACCTGAGCCGAAGGCAGAGGCTCAACCCACTGAGCTACCCAGGCACCTTTGTCCATTTTGAATACCTTTTATTTCTTTTTGTTGTCTGATTGCTGTTGCTAGGACTTCTAGTACTATGTTGAACATCAGTGGTGAGAGGGGGCATCCTTTTCATGTTCCTGATGTCAAAGGGAAGGCTGCCAGCTTTTCCCCATTGAGAATGTTATTTACTATGGGTTTTTCCATAGATAGGTTTTATGAAGTTGAGGAATGTTCCCCCTGTCCCTATACTTTGAAGAGTTTTAATTGGGAATGGATGCTGTATCTTGTCAAAAGCTTTTTCTGCATCAATTGAGAGGACCCTGTGGTTCTTCTCTCTTCTCTTATTGATTTGTTCTATCACATTGATCTGTAAATATTGAATTACTCTTGTATCCCAGGGATAAATCCCACCTGATCATGGTGGATAATCTTTTCAATGTATTGTTGGATCCTATTAGCTAGGATCTTGTTGAGAATTTTGGCATCCATATTCCTCATGAATATTCATCTGAAGTCCTCTTTTTTGGTAGGGTCTTTGCCTGGTTTGGGGATCAGGGTAATGCTGGGTTCATGGAAAGTGTCTGGAAGTTTTCCTTCTGCTTCTATTTTTTGAGAGAGCTTCAGGAGGCTAGGTATTATTTCTTCTTTGAATGTTTGAATCTCATTACTAGATATTGGTCTATTCAGGTTGTCAGTTTCTTCCTGATTCAGTTTTGGAAGTTTATAGGTTTCCAGGAATGCATCAATTTCATCTAGGTTGCTTAGCTTATTGTCATAATATTATTGATAATAATTTCTGATGATTGTTTCCATTTCCTTGTTGATAGTTGTGATCTCTTCCCTTTATTTCATAATTTTATTAATTTGGGTCCTCTCTCTTTTCTTTTGGATTAGTTTGGCCAGTGCTTTATCCATCATATTGATTCTTTCAAAGAAACAACTTTTAGTTTTGTTGATGTGTTGTAGTGTATCCCTAGTTTCTAAGTCATTGATCTCTGCTCTAATATTGATTATTTCCCTTCGTGTGTGTGGGGTTAACGTAATTTGTTGTTGATTTTCCAGTCCTTTAAGGTGTAAAGAGAGCTGGTGTATTCTGGATTTTTCAGTTGTTCTGAGTGAGGCTTGGATGGCTATGTATTTCCCCCTTAGGACTGCCTTTGCCATATCCCATAGGTTTTGGACCAATGTGTCTTCATTCTCATTGGTTTCCATGAATTGTTTAAGTTCTTCTTTGATTTCCTTGTTGGCCCAAACATTCCTTAGCAGGGTGGTGTTTAGTTTCCAAGTGTTTGCATTCCTTCCAAAGTTTTCTTGTGGTTGAGTTCCAGTTTCAAAACATTGTAGTCTGAGAATATGCAGGGAATAATCTTAATCTTTTGGTATCAGTTGAGTCCTGATTTATGACCCAGTATGTAATCTCCTCTGGAGAAAATTCCATGTGCACTCAAGAAGAATGAGTATACTGTTGTTTTAGGGTGGATTGTTCTGTGTGTGTGTGTGTGTGTATATATATATATACATATATATATATATATATATATATATATATATATATGGTCCATCTGGTCCAATGTGTCATTCAAAGTTCTTGTTTCTTTATTGATTTTCTGCTTGGATGATCTGTCTATTGCTGATAGTGACATGTTAAGAGCCCCTATTATTAATGTATTCATATCAATATGACTTTTTATTTTGATTAATAGTTGGCTTATGTAGTTGGCTGTTCCCATATTGGGGGTATAAATATTTACAATTGTTAGAACTTCTTGGTAGATAGACCCTTTAAAAAAGGATGCAGTGTCCTTCTTTATCTCTCACTACAGTCTTTAGTTTAAAATCTAATTTATCTGATACGAGAATTGCTACCCCAGCTTTCTTTTGAGGCCCATTGGCATGAAAAATGGTTCTCCATCCCTTCACTTTCAGTCTGGATGTATCTTTAGGTTCCAAATGTGTCTCTTGGAGACAGCCATATGGATGGGTCCAGTCGTTTTATCCAATTTGCAACCCTGTGCCATTTTATGGGAGCATTTAGACCAGACATATTGAGAGTGATTATTGGAAGATACATTTTTATCGACATCATGTTGCCTGTGAAGTCCTTGTTTCTATAGATTGTCTCTGTAAATTTCTGTTCTATATCACTCTTGGGTTTTTTCCTCTTTTATAGAACCACCCCTTTAATATTTCTTGTAGTGCCAGCTTGGTGGTCACATACCCTTTTAAACCTTGCCAGTCTTGGAAGCTCTTTATCTCTCCATCCATTCTGAATATCAGCCTTGCTGGATAAAGTATTCTTGGTTGCATGTTCTTTTCATTTAATGCCCTGAATATGTCTTGCCAGCCCTTTCTGGCTTGCCAGCTTTCAGTGGACAGGTCTGACGTTATTCTGATGGACATTCCTCTGTACATAAGGAATCTCTCCCCCGTAGCTGCTCTCAGGAGCTCTTGTCTAAAATTATGATTTGCCAGTCTCACAATCAAGTGCCTCAAGGTCTCTCTAGATTCATTGATCTTGGGGGATATTCTTTCTGCCTTTAGGACATGAACACTGGTTCCATTCCCCAGACTGGTTAAATTTTCATGGAGAATTTATTCAACCATATCTTCTAGTCTTCTCTCTCCCCCCCCTCAGAGATCCTAATAATTCTGATGTTGGAATGTTTCATGGCTCCTCCTGATCCTTTTTCTCTATCAGTTTGTCCTCTAGGTCACTAATTCTATGTTCTGCCTGGTTACCCTAGCTGTTAGAGTATTTAGATTGGATTAGATCTCATTGATAGCACTCTTAACTTCTACCCAGGCAGCTTTCACTTTTGCCCTTAGAGATTCTATGTTGTCACTAACAGTTTTCTCCAAACTAGCTATTTCCTGGAAATTCGTTACCCTGAATTTCCTTTCTGACATACCATTTATGTCCATATCCAATACTTCTGATGGAGAGGGTACAGTCTCTAAATTTTTCCCTCTGTTTGTGTTCCTCCTCCTAGTCATTTTGGTGAGAGATTGTTGAGGGGATGTATAGCTGAATATATCAACAACGATCCAGGCAAGTTGTCCCCTGGAACATTTCTGAGCAATTGGAAGTCACCACAAAAAAGAAAGAAAAAGAAAAAAGAGAGAGAAGAAGAGAGAGAGAGAGAGAAAACTCAGCCAGAATGAGCCACAAAAGTACGATTTATAAGCTATATAAACAAAAATGGACAAATGAAAAGACCGACAAAAGTAATGACAGGAAAAAAAAAAAGAATGCACCCAAAATGAACCCCAATGATAAGATTTATGTAATATCAGAACAAAAACAAATACACAGAAACCCTGACAGAAGACAAAGATGGGAGGTGGTTATAAATTCTCAATGTGGTGAGGAAGGTTATTTTGGTTCTTCCTGAGTGTATCTTCATATCTTTGTTAATGGACTCAACTTTCCAGAGATAAAGGGGATTAAAACTGGTTTATATATAAGGGTACTACTGATTAGGGAAAAAGGATTACCTTGAAGCTTATATCTATATTTACATTAAAAAAAAGAAAAAGAAAAACACAGGTATATGTATGAAAAAGGTTCAAGTTAAAAGGTTTTTATGGAATATGTTGTATTAAACCTCTAGTTGTAATGGTAAGTAGGTCAAAAAAAATTAAAAGAACAAGAATCATGAGAACGAATTTTAAAAAAGAAAGGGTATATCTATTAAATATACAGGTTTTAGGACAATACTGGGTGCTTAATATATTGTTTTCCCCTGATGCTGGGGTTTTAAGTTTTATGGTGATCCTGTGGTGGTTGTCCTCTTGTTCTTTTGGCTTGACTTCCAGGGGGAGCGGCCTGCCCTGTTGTTTTTCAAGTCATTCTTGCTTGGGTTGAGTCCTCCTGCCCCCTAAGGGGCAGGGCTCTGTGGAAACTGGTTTTTCAACCTTTTGTTCTCTGGAGGTTTTTGTTCTTTGACAGCTTTTTGTGGCTTTTCAGAGGTTTAGTGGAAAGCAAACTGCACCCAGACCTCTGTCTCAGAGAGAAGCCTCAGACTGTTCCCCTCTGGGTGATCCAGAACACACAGATTCCCCCTCTGCAAACTCCACTGAACCCTGCAACCTCCCACAGGCAGTGCACGTACCCAGGGCATGCAGAGCACAGAAGGCTGTGGACCTAGAGAGTGCTGGCTGGCACCCACACCGGACTTTCTCATGCTTGGGTGGGAGTGCACACAGCCAAGCGGTGGTGCAAACAACTGAAAGCTGGGGCCTCAGGGACCATGGACTGGAGACTCTGCTGCACACTTCCTGGTGTGGATGGTCGCTGGTGTTGGCTGTCCTGGGTCCATGGGCTTAGGCCTGGGCCCATGACTGCCCGATTCCACCAGTTGCCCCTTAAGATCTTTTGCTCTTTTTGGTTACCTTCACCAGACTCCAAGTTAATGCTGGTCCCCAACTACATGGCACTTTTGTATTGGGGTATTACTTTCCAATGGGTCACTTCTGGTGGCTTCCTCCCCCTTCTGCTTATTCTCTGATATCAGTCTGAGCGTTCTCACTCTGCTTTACCTCTCCACTGATGTCTTCTGTCACCGTAGAGATCCAGAAGTGTATAATCTTACATCTCAGGCTGATTTCATGGGTTCTCAGAGTATTCTGGTAGATATTTAGCTCGTTTTAGGGGACCAGTTGAAACAGGGTCTCCTACTTCTCTGCCATCTTGCCCCTCCTCCATGCTGAATGATTTTTAATGTATTTTTGCATTCCATCTGCTAATATTTTGTTGAGGAATTTTGCATCTAAGTTCATCAGAAATATTTGTGAGTGGTTTTCTTTTTTTTTTCTTTTTCTTTTTTTTTTTTTTTTGGTAATGTCTTTATCTTGTTTTGGTAATCCTGGCTTCATGAAATGAATTCGGAAGCTTTCCTTTCTATTCTATATTTTGGAATAGTTTGATAGTAGGTATTAACTCTATAAATGTTTGGTAAAATTCACCTGTGAAGGCATATGCTTCTAGGCTTGTTTATTGGGAGTTGTTGTTGTGGTCGTGGTAGTGGTGATGGTTGTTTTTGATTACTGATTAAATCTACTGCTGGTAATTGGTTGGTTCAAATTTTCAAATTCTTCCTGATTCAGCTTTGAGAAGTTATATGAGTTATATGAGTCTAGGAATTTTTCCATTCCTTATATATTGTCCAATTGGTTGCCATATAATTTTTCATAACATTCTCTTATAATGCTTTGTATTTCTTTACTGTTGGTTGTAAACTCTTCTCTGTCACTTCTTTTTTAATGTTTTTAAAATTCCAGTATAGTCACTAACAATGAGACTGAAAAAAGGAAATTAAGGAATCAATTCCATTTACAAATGCACCAAAACCCATAAGATCCTTAGGAATTAACCTAATCAAAGAGATGAAGGACTGTAAACTAAAAACTACAGAACACCTGTGAAATAAATTGAGGAAGACACAAAGTGATGGAAAGATAGTACTTGCTCCTGGATTGGAAGAATAAATATTGTTAAAAAGTCTGTGCTGCCCAGAGCAATCTACACATGCAATGCAATCCCTACCAAAATACCATTGACATTTTTCACAGAGCTGGAACAAATAATCCTAAAATTTGTATGGAATCAGAAAAGACCCCAAATATTCAGAGGAAGGTTGAAAAGGACAACCAAAGCAATGGGCATCACAATGACTGACTTCAAGCTACATTACAAAGCTGTGATCATCAAGATAGTATGGTACTGGCACAAAGACAGGCACATAGATCTATGGAACAGAATAGAGAGCCCAGAAGTGGACCCTCAACTCCATAGTCAATGAATCTTCAACAAAGCAGGAAGGAATATCCAATGGAAAAAAGACATTCTCTTCAATAAATTGTGCTGGGAAAATTGGACAGCCCCATGTAGAAGAATGAAACTCGACCTTATTCTTACACCATACACAAAGATAAACTCAAAATGGATGAAAGATCTAATGTGAGGCAGGAATCCATCAAAATACTAGAGGAGAACACAGGCAGAAACTTCTTTGACATTGGCTGCTACAACTTATTACTAAACCTGTCTCCAGAAGCAAGGAAAACAAAAGAAAAATAAGCTATTGGAACTTCATCAAGATAAAATCTTCTGCACAGCAAATGAAACGATCAACAAAACTAAAAGGCAACCTACAGAATGGGAGAAGATATTTGTAAATTTTATATCAGATAAAGTGCTAGTATCCAAAATCTATAAAGAACTTATCAAATGCAACACCTAACCCCCCCCAAATAATCCAGTCAAGAAGTGAGCAAAGACATGAATCAACATTTCTCCAAAGAAGACATACAAATGGCTAACAGACACATGAAAAAAATGCTACACATCACTTGGCATCAAAGAAGTGCAAATCAAAACCAAAATGAGATACCACCTTACACCAGTTAGAATGGCTAAAATTAACAAGACAGTGAACAACAAATGTTGGTGAGGATGTGGAGAAAGGAATCCTCCTACACTATTGGTGGGAATACAAGCTGGTACAGCCATTCTGTAAAACAGTATGGAGGTTCCTCAAAAAGTTAAAAATAGAGCTACCCTATGACCCAGCAATTGAACTACTGGGTATTTATTAAAAAATAGAGATGTGGTGAAAAGAAGGGGCACCTGTGCTCCAATGTTCATAACAGCAATTTCCACACTAGCCAAACTGTGGAAGGAGCTGAGATATCCTTCAACAGATGAATGGATAAAGAAGATGTGGTTTATATATACAATAGAATATTACTCAGTCATTGAAAGGGATGAATACACACCATTTGCACTGACATGGATGGAACTAGAGGGGATTATGTTAAGTGAAATGAGTCAATCAGAGAAAGACAACTATCATATGGTTTCACTCATATGTGGAACATAAGAAATAGTGTAGAGGACAATAAGGGAAGGGAGGGAAAACTGAATGGGAAGAAATCAGGGAGGGAGACAATCCATATGAGACTCTTGATTCTGGGAAGCAAGGTAGGTGTTGCAGAAAGGTAGGTGAGTGGGGGATCGGGTAACTGGGTGATGAGAATTAAGGAGGGCATGTGATGTGATGAGCACTGTTTTATATGCAACTAATGAATCTTGAACATTATATAAAAAACCAATGATGTAATATATGTTGGCTAATTGAATTTAAATTATAAAATAATAATTATTGATAGGTTTATACATATTGCAATTTTGTTACTTGTTCTATCATGGTTTTTGTGGTTCTTTTCTGTTCCTTCTTCTCTTGCTCTCTTCCCTTCTGGTTTATTGGTTTCTTTTAGTGATTTTTTTTATTCTTTCCTCTTTGTCTTTTGCTTGTCTATTACATATTTTTGGTTTGTGGTTACTGTTATGTTTCTATGGCAGACTTCACTAAGTTCACAGTTCAGTTTGAACATATTGCAAAAGCACTCAATTTCCTTTTCCCTCTTTTTATGTATATGATGTCATACTTTATATTTTCTATTTTGTCAATACCTTCACAGATTTTCATAGATATAATTGATTTTACTGCTTTTGTGGTTTATAATTTTTTACTGGTTTTATAAGTGATTAATATATTATTTTGATTATAAACATAATCATCTGTGAATACAGATGTGCATTGTACATGCATCTGTGGATTGTTATCCTTTGCTGGCCTTTCCTTTCCACTCAAAGAATTCCCTTTAATAATTCTTAAAAGGCTTATTTATTAGTAATTAATTCCTTTAACTTTTGTTTGTCTGAGACAGTTTTTGTTTCTCATTTTATTTTGAATGATTTCCTTAGCGAGTAGAGTATTATTGGTTGTAAGGTTTTATTTCTTTCAACACTTTGAACATATCATGCCACCTTCTTCTGACAGGCAAAATTTCTGCTGAAAAAAAATTAGCTGAAACCCCATAATTTATGGGGTTTCCTTTGTATGTGTTTTCTCTTGCTTTTAAAATTATCTCTTTATCTCTACTTTTGGTCATTTTCATTACTATGTGCCTTGGCCTGGTCATCCTTGGGTTGATTTTTGGGGGGCTATCTGTGCCTTCTGGATCTGGATTTCTGTTTCCTTTTGCAGATTAGGGAAGTTTTCAGCTATTTTCTCCTCAAATAAATATTCTGTCCCCTTTTCTTTCTCTTTTTCTTCTAGGATCCCTGTAATGCAAATGTTATGTTTGATGGTTTTGCTGAGTTTCCTTAACCTATTTTCTTTTGTTATTCTTTTTTTTTTCTATTTACCATTCCACTTGATTGCTTTTCATCACTCTGTCTTCCATATTACTAATCCATTCTTCTGCTTCCTGTAGTCTACTACTTATTCCACCTAGTGTATTGTTCCTGCTAGTGTATTTTTAATAACAGTTTCTGAGTTTTTCATCTCTCATGGTTCTTTCTAATATTTTTAAATTCTTGGTTGAAAGTCTCACTAAGATCCTCCACTTTTTTCTCAAATCCAAAAATTATCTTTATGACCATTACTTTGAATTCCCTATCAGGAATATTGTTTGTCTCTATTATTTAGCTCTTTTGCAATGATTTTTGTCATGTTCTTTCATTTGTGTCATATTCTTTGGTCTTCTCACTTTGTTCACTTTTCTGGGTGTATAATCCATGTATTTGGAAAGTCAGTTATATCTCCTGAAATTGAAAGTAGTGGCCTCATGAAAAAGAGATCCTGTAGTGCCCTGTGGTGCAATGTCCCCTGTTTTTCAGAATCTGGCACTTCAGGTGTCTCGCTATGTGTGCTACATGTGCTATACTATTGTGGTTGAGTCGTGTTTGCTTTAAGTCCATTCATCTGGAATAGCCCTCTTCACCTGTTCTGGGTTCTGGACAGGGTTTTGTCACTGTGCTAAGGGGCCAGTCTTCAGCCTCCTTGGACTTGAGTTGGGTCAAACCCTTCAACCATTTACTGATACTGTAGTCACAGCAACAAGAGTGTGTTCTTCCTGTGTTGTTTCCTTTGAGTCTTTCATTGATGCATGGGGTCTTTAGTCAGTCTAGATATTTGCCTTCAGTCTGTCTGTTGGAGTTCCTGTGATTCTAAGCTACAGATTTCTGTTTGTGCTGCCCTATGTGAGGTTTCCATTGGTGGATGAAGCAAGCAGTCAGATTAGATGTCTGCTCCCAGCCTACTGCCTGGGATATAGACTCATTGATGTATGCAGTTGTCTATACACCCTTCCCCATTCCTAGGGATAGTGTCACTTTGTAGTGATCCCGGTCACTGTTAGGGCCAACTGCAGAATGAGACATGTCTGGTGTAGCTTCACATGGACTCCTGCCAAGTGAGACGTGTTAGATGGAACAGTCCATGGGAGCTTGGTGGCCGAGTGTGTGGTATTATAAAAGTATGCACTGTTCTGCTTGCAAGCTGAGACCTGAAGCCACTTTGGAAAGACTCCTACTGAATGGGGCAGGTTGGATGGGACAAATTTCTAGGAGAATGTGGAGATGAGAGTCACAGTGTACCAAGATAGGAAGTAAGTGTTTTCAATAGTTCCTGCAGGTGTCTGGGTATCTAGACTGGTGGGGGAAGAGAAATAGCTCTTTTGTTCTTGGAGAAGTCTCCTAAATGTTCCTGCCCCTCCAGCACATATCCTGAGATTAGTAAAAATGTATCTAGCTTTTTTCTTCAGGGAGTAGTTAAGATAACAGAAGAATAGTGGAATCCTAAGCTTGCTTCATCACTCAAACACAGCTAGATAAATATCAAGTCATTTTGAAGACCCAAAAAATTGGTCTGAGGACTGAAAAAGAGCAAAAATGCACGACTAGTGGTTGCAAAATGGCCACATCATAGGAGGCAGGAGGGGATGAAAATAACTATGGGTGCTGCAAAGGGAAAGGAGACCTGATCACAGAGGAGTGTGTGTATGTGTGAGAAATAGAGAGAGAGAGAGAGAGAGAGAGAGAGAATGAAAGCACACTCAGGGGATTACACACACACACACACACACACACACATACTCACAATCTTCCCCAAAAACATTGACTGGGAAAGGAAGAGGGACTGACCACTGCAAGTTTTTATAAGCAGTAGAGTGCAAATTCTGAAGCTTTGGAAATCTGCTTCATCCCCAGGGGTATGTGTGATGGGCTTGCTGGTGTTCCAATGGGGAAGGAGGGTGGATACCTGGGGACAGGCTGTGTCATCTGAGGATACCCGGTTTGCACAGGAAGAACCAGTTCTGTGCTTGGAGTGCATTTGGGACTGGCAGCATGACCTCTCCAGGGCACAAGACCTGATGGGCACCATTGGTACCTGAAACTTCTCTAAACTGGGGAAGTAAACAGACATTGAAGACCAAAAAACAGAGCAGACTTTCATTAAATTCAACAAAAGACAGCCATCACCAAGACATATCATAGTCAAATTCACAAATTACACAGACAAGGGATGAACCCTGAAAGCAGCAAGGGAAAAAAATTTTCTTAGCCTACAAGATTTCCACAGATATTGAGCAGGCCAGAAGACAGTGGTAACATATATTCAACTGGATGAATGGGAAAATTACGCAGCCAAGAATACTTCATCCAGCAAGGCTATAATTCAGTATAGAAGGAGAGATAAATTTTTCCAGACAAAAACTAAATGAGTTCATGGACACTAAACCAACCCTGCAAGAAATATGGAAGGGGACTCTTTGAGCAGAGGAAAGAAGACCAAAAGCAACCAAGACTAGAAAAGAACAGAGAACATCACCAGAAACATGAACTTTCCAGGTAACACAATGACACTAAATTCATATCCATCAACAATCAATATGAATGTAAATGAAATAAATACTCTAATCAAAAGACATAGGGTATCAGAATGGATAAGACAAATATGATCCATCTATTTGCTACCTACAAGAGACTCATTTTAGACCCAAAGACATCTGAAGATTTAAAGTGAGGACATGGAAAACCATCTATCATGCTATCAAACACCAAAAGAAAGCCAGAGTAGCCATTATAATACCAGATAAACTAGATTTTAAAACAAATACTGTAACAAAAGATGAAGAAGGGTAAGATATCATAATTAAGGTGTCTATCCACCAAGATATAACAATTGTAAATATTTATGCTCCCAACATGGAAGCAGCCAAATATATAAAACAACTAATAACAAACATAAAGAAACACATTGATAATAATACAATAATATAACACCCTAGTTACAGCAATGGATACATCATCTAAGCAGAAAATCAACAAGGAAACAATGACTTTGAATGACACACTGGACTAGATGGATTTAAGAGATATATTCAGATCATTTCATCCTAAAACAATAGAATATTCATTATTTTCAAGTGCTCATGGAACATTCTCCAGAATAGATCACATACTGGGTCACAAATCAGTACTCAATGGGTGTGAATAGACTGAGTTCATACCATGCATATTTTCAGAACAGAGTGCAATGAAATGTGAAGTCAACCACAAGAAAATATTTGGAAAGACCACAAATACATGGATATTGAAGAACATCCTACTAAAGAATGAATGGGTCAGGGGTGCTGGGGTGGATCTGTGGGTTAAGCCTCTGGTTCTGGCTCAGGTCATGGTCTCAGGGTCCTGGTATCAAGCCCTGCATCAGGCCCTCTGCTCAGCAGGGAGCCTGCTTCCCCCCCTCTCTCTGCCTGCCTCTCTGCCTGCTTGTAATCTCTCTCTCTCTTTGTCAGAAAAAAAAAAAAAAACTTAAGAAGAAAAATGAATGGGTTAACCAGGAAACTAAGGAAGAAATTTAAAAAAGAAGAAGAAGAAAAGAAAATACATGGAAGCAAATGAAACTGAAGACAGGACAGTCCAAAACCTTTGGGATGCAGCGAAGGCTGTCCAAAGACATAAGAATATTGCAATATGCAATATCATGCTGTCAGTCCCAAATGCACTCCAAGCACAGGAACTGGTTCTTCCTGTGCAAACCAGGGTATCCTCAGATCACATGTTGCAATACAGACTTACCTCAAGAAGCAAGAAAAGTCTAATATACAACCAAATCTTACGCCTAAAAGAGTTGGAAAAATAACTGCAAATAAAGCCTAAAGCCATCAGAAGGAGGAAAATAATAAAGATTAGAGGAGAAATAAATGATATGGAAACAAACAAAAATTCCAGTAGAATGAATCAATGAAAATAAGAGCTGGCTGATTGAAAAAATTTAAAAAATTGATAAACCCCTAAAAAGACTTATCAAAAAGAAAAGAGCAAGGACTCAAAAAATAAAATAAAATCATGAATGAAAGTGGAGCAATCACAATGAACTCCACAGAAAGAGAAACAATTTTAAGAAAATATTATGAAAAATTATATGCCAACAAATTGGGCAATCTGGAAGAAATGGAAAAATTTGTAGAAACATACAAACTATGAAAAAGGAAACAGGAAGAAATAAAAACTTGAACAAAACAATAACTAGCAAAGAAATTGAATCAGTAATAAAAAATCTCCCAGTAAACCAAAGTCCAGGGCCAGATAGCTTTCAAGGGGAATTTACTGAACATTCAAAGAAGAATTAATACCTATCCTTCTTAAACCATTCCGAAATATAGAAGTGGGAGGAAAACTTCCAACCTCATTTTATGAAGCCAGCATTATCCTAACTCTAAACCAGGCAAAGACCCCCCCCCCCAAAAGGGGAATCACATGCTCATATCCCTGATGGACATGGATGCAAAAATTCTCAACAAGTTATTAGCAAATCAAAACCAATGATACATTAAAAGATTTATTTACCATGGGGAGACAAGATGGCAGAGAACTAGGAGGAGGCAACGTTTCAACCTGTACCCTAAAGTGAGCTGACGACCTACCAAAGAACTCCAATCACCCATGAAATCAGCAAAAGATTAGAATTATACACGTCTGGATCTCTACGGGGACAGAAGATGCCAGTGGGTAGGCAAAGCAGAGTGGGAACGTTGGACTGATATCAGAAGATAAACAAAAGAGGAAGGGAACCACCAGAAGCGGCCCATTGGAAAGTAATACCCCAATAGGAGAGTGCCCTGTGACTGCGGACCAGCATTAACTTGGAGTCTGGTTGAAAGCACTGAAAAAGAGCAAAGGATCATGGGGGGAAATTGTGAGAATCGGGGCGGTTAGGGACAGGGCTTAAGTCCCCGGACCGAGGACAGCCACCCCTGGCGCTGAGCCAGAGAGAGTGCAGCGAAGAAACCAGGTCTTGGTCCCTGAGCCGCAAGAGTGCCTAAGAGCGCCTGGGTGGTATCTCCCGTGAGGGGCTAGGAGCCTTGCCAGTTGGCAGAAACACAGCCTTTTTGCACTCTCCATGGCCGCGCTGCGCAGTGCTACCAGAGTCTAAGTCATGCCCCACACCCTCCCTGAGAAAGGTGCATGAAGGCTCCAGCCCGGCGCTCTTGGACCGGAAAGTGAGCACTCCCAGCCTGGGCCAGTGGGAAAATCTCAGTGTGCTACCACTGCTTGGGACATCTCTGGCAGTCTGGAGCTGCCCAGACAGCTGCGGCTGTCATGGTTTTGGGTACAAGCAGGAGTTCCTGAGTCCCCAGGGACCGCGACTGGAAACATGCTCTGCCAGTGGCCAAGGGGGAATTTATGTGATCTGGAGCACCCAGAGGGGAACAGACTGAGGCTTCTCTCTGAGAGGGAGGTGTAGGTGCAGTTTGCTTTCCTCTAAACCTCGAAAAACCATCAAAAGCTGTCAAGGCAAGAGAAAACAAATTAACGAACAAACATAAAAACCTCCAGAGAACAAAAGCCTGAAAAACCGGTTTCCTCAGAGCCCACCCCCTTGAGGGGGGCAGGAGGACTTAACTCAGGAAACACAGCCTGAAAACCTACGTGGCAGGCCTCTCCCTCGGAAAGCCAATTGGAAAAAAATAAAAAAAGACAAGAGAAAAACCACCACTACTTCATAGAAACAACTTTTATTTTTAATTTGTTCCCAACATTCTGGTTCATTTTTTTTGGTATAGATTATTTTTTAACCTATTTAACATCTCAGTGAGATGTCCAGTACATAAAATTCCATAATCACCTTTTAACCTGAACTTTTTGATATATATACACATGTTTTTCTTTTGTTTTTCTATTTTTTAATTTTCTTAAATTTTATTTTAGATTAGTTTATTCTGTTTTATTTTTATTTTTTAATATTCATATAGAGTTAAACTTCAAGGTAATCCCCTTTCCCCAATCAATGCTACCCCTATAGGTAAACCAATTTTTAATCCCCTTTTATCTTGGAAAGTTGAGTCCTTTAACAAAGATATCAAGATACACCCAGGAAGAATCAAAATAACCTTCCTCGCCCACACTGAGAATTTATAACCACTCTCCTATCTTTTTCTTCCACCAGTGTTTCTGTATATTTGTGTTTGTCCTGAGAGTATATAAATCTTATACTTGGGGTTCCATTGATGAGGTTCTTTTTTTGTTTTGCTTTTATATATATGTATATATATATATTTTTTCTCTTGTCATCCACTTTTATTACTATTTTTGTTTGTCTGTTTTTCTTTGTATACTTCATAAATCTTAGCTTGGGGCCCATTTGAGGTGAGCCTTCTCTTTTATTTTATCTTTATTTTATTCCTGTCTCTCTCTCTCTCCCTCTCTTTTTCTCTTTTTTTTCCTTTTTCTCTCTTTCTTCTTTCTTTCGTTTGGGTGGGGACTCTTGATTGCTCAGAAGTGTTCCACGGTGCACCTTGACTGCACCACGGTCAATATATCCAGCTACATCCATTCAGCCATCTCTCACCAAAATGACTAGGAGGAGGAATGCCCAACAGAAGAAAAATTCAGAGGCTAGGCCTTCTGCAACAGAGCTAATGGCTATCGACATAGACAATATGTTGGAAAGGGAATTCAGGCTAACAATTATCCAGGCAATAGCTAGGTTGGAGAAAGCCATGGATGACAAAATGGAGTCGATTAGGGCAGAACTGAAAGCCACCAGGGATGATGTTCACAATGCTAGGGCAGAACTGAAAGCCACCAGAGATGATGTTCACAGTGTTCTCAATGAGATCCAATCTAATCTAAATTCTCTAAAAGCTAGGGTAACTGAGACAGAAGATAGAATTAGTGATCTGGAGGATGAAAGGATAGAGAGAAAGGATCAGGAGGAAGCCTGGAACAAACAGCTTAGAAGCCACGAAAACAGAATCAGGGAAATAAATGATGCCATGAAACGTTCCAACGTCAGAATTATTGGAATCTCTGAAGGGGAGGAGAAAGAAAGAAGTCTAGAAGATATAGTGGAACAAGTTCTCCATGAAAATTTTCCCAGTCTCACGAATGGAACCAGTGTTCATGTCCTAGAGGCAGAACGGTCTCTCCCCAAGATTATAGATTCTCGAAAGTCCTCAAGACACCTGATAGTAGGAATGAGGAATCATAATTGTAGACAGGCTCTCTTGAAGGCATCTAGGACAAAGAAGCTCTTTACGTACAGATGAAAGCCCATCAGAATAACGTTAGACTTGTCCACAGAAACCTGGCAAGCCAGAAAGTACTGGCAATATATATTCAGGGCACTAAATGAGAAGAACATGCAGCCAAGAATACTTTATCCAGCAAGACTGACATTCAAAATGGATGGAGAGATAAAGAGTTTCCAAGATCAGCAAGGCTTAAAAGACTATGCGACCACCAAGCCGACACTGCAGGAAATATTAAGGGGGGTTCTATAAAAGAGGAAAAATCCTAAGAATAGCATTGAACAGAAATATGGAGACAATTTACAGAAAGAAAGACTTCAAAGGTAACACGATGTCAATAAAAACGTATCTATCAATAATCACTCTCAATGTGTATGGCCTAAATGTGCCCATAAAACGACACAGGGTTGCAGATTGGATAAAACGACAGAACCCATCCATATGTTGTATACAAGAGACCCATTTCGAACCTAAGGATACACCCAGACTGAAAGTGAAGGGATAGAGAAGTATCTTTCATGCCAATGGGTCTCTAGAGAAGGCCGGGGTAGCCATTCTCATATCAGGTAAATTAGATTTTATTTATTTATTTTTTAATTTTTTAATTATTTATTTACTTATTTGACAGAGATCACAAGTAGGCAGAGAGGCAGGCAGAGAGAGAGAAGAGGAAGCAGGCTTCCCACTGAGCAGAGAGCCCTATGCAGGCCTCAATCCCAAGACCCTGGGATCATGACCTGAGTCAAAGGCAGAGGCTTTAACCCACTGAGCCACCCAGGCACCCTGACAAATTAGATTTTAAAGACTGTAGTCAGAGATACAGAAGGACACTACATAATTCTTAAAGGGACTACCCACCAAGATGATCTAACAATTGTAAATATCTATGCCCCCAATATGGGAGCAGCCAATTACATGAGAAAACTATTAATCAAGATAAAGAGTCAAATCAATATGAATACATTAATAGTAGGAGATCTTAACATGCCTCTCTCAGTAATAGACAGATCACCCAAGCAGAAAATCAATAAAGAAATAAGAGCATTGAATGTCATATTGGACCAGTGGGACCTCATAGATATATACAGAACATTCCACCCTAAAACAACAGAATATTCATTCTTCTCAAGTGCACATGGAACCTTCTCCAGAATAGACCACATACTGGGTCACAAATCAGGACTCAACTGATACCAAAAGACTGAGATGATTCCCTGAGTATTCTCAGATCACAATGCTTTGAAACTGGAGCTCAATCACAAGGAAAAGTTTGGAAGGAACTCAAACACCTGGAAGCTAAAGACCACCTTGCTGAAGAATGCTTGGATCAACCAGGAGATCAAAGAAGAACTTAAACAATTCATGGAAACCAATGAAAATGAAGACACTTCGGTCCAAAACCTATGGAATAGAGCAAAGGCGGTCCTAAGGGGGAAATACATAGCCATCCAAGCCTCCCTCAAAAAAAAAATTGAACAATACAGAATACACCAGCTGTCTCTACACTTTAAAGAACTGGAGAATCAACAACAAATCAAACCAACTCCACACACAAGAAGGGAAATAATCAAGATTAGAGCAGAGATCAATGAGGTAGAAACTAGAGATACAGTAGAACGTATCAATGAAACTAGAAGCTGGTTTTTTGAAAGAATCCATAATATCGATAAACCATTGGCCACACTAATCCAAAAGAAAAGACAGAAGACCCAAATTAATAAAATTATGAATGAAAAGGGAGAGATCAAAACTAACACCAAGGAAGTAGAAACAATCATCAGAAGTTATTATCAACAGTTATATGCCAATAAGCTAAGCAACCTAGATGAAATGGATGCATTCCTGGAAAACCATAACTTCCAAAATTGAACCAGGAAGAAATTGACAACCTGAATATACTGATATCTAGTAACGAGATTGAAGCAGTGATCAAAAACCTCCCAAAAAAACAAGAGCCCAGGACCTGACGCATTCCCCGGGGGAATTCTACCAAACTTTCAAAGAAGAAATAACACCTATTCTCCTGAAGCTGTTTCAAAAAATTGAGGCAGAAGGAAAACTTCCAGACACTTTTTATGAAGCCAGCATTACCCTGATCCTCAAACCAGGCAAAGACCCCACCAAAAAGGACAATTTCAGACCAATATCCCTGATGAATATGGATGCTAAGATTCTCAACAAGATCCTAGCAAACAGGATCCAACAGCACATTAAAAAGATTATCCACCATGACCAGGTGGGATTCATCCCTGGGTTACAAGGATGGATCAACATTCGCAAATCAATCAACGTGATAGAACAAATCAATAAGAGAAGAGAGAAGAACCACATGGTCCTCTCAATTGATGCAGAAAAAGCATTTGACAAAATCCAGCATCCGTTCCTGATTAAAACACTTCAAAATATAGGGATAGTGGGAACATTCCTCAACTTCATAAAATCTATCTATGAAAGAACCCACAGCAAATATCATCCTCAATGAGAAAAAGCTGACGGCCTTCCCGTTGAGATCAGGAACATGACAAGGATGCCCACTCTCACCACTCTTGTTCAACATACTATTAGAAGTCCCAGCAACAGCAATCAGACAACAACAACAAAAAATAAAAGATATCAAAATTGACAATGAAGAAGTCAAACTCTCTCTTTGCAGATGACATGATACATTATTTGGAAAACCCAAAAAACTCCACCCCCAAACTACTAGAACTCATACAGCAATTCAGTAATGTGGCAGGATACAAAGTCAATGTACAGAAATCAGTTGCTTTCTTATACACTTTATTTTCATTAAAATAAAGAAAGGGAAATTAGAGAATCGATTCCATTTATTATAGCACCAAGAACCATAAGATACTTGGGAATAAACCTAACCAAAGAGGTAAAGGATCTGTACTCGAGGAACTACAGAACACTCATGAAAGAAATTGAAAAAGACACAAAAAGATGGAAAACAATTCCCTGCTCTTGGATTAGAAGAATAAACATTGTTAAAATGTCTATACTGCCTAGAGCAATCTATACTTTCAATGCCATTCCAATCAAAATTCCACTGGCATTTTTCAAAGAGGTGGGACAAACAATCCTAAAATGTGTATGGAACCAGAAGAGACCCCGAATTGCTAAGGACATGTTGAAAAAGAAAAACAAAACTGGGGGCATCATGTTGCCTGATTTCAAGATTTGGTACAAATCTGAGATCTCCAAGACAGTATGGTACTGACATAAAAACAGACATATAGACCAGTGGATCAGAGTAGAGAGCCCAGGTATGGACCCTCAACTCTATGGTCAAATAATCCGCGACAAAGCAGGAAAAAAATATACAGTGGAAAAAAGACAGTCTCTTCAATAAATGGTTCTGGGAAAATTGGACAGCTACATGTAGAAGAATGAAACTCGACCATTCTCTTACACCGCACACAAAGATAAACTCGAAATGGATAAAAGACCTCAATGTGAGACAGGAATCCATCAGAATCCTAGGGGAGAACATAGGCAGTAACCTCTTCGATATCAGCCACAGCAACTTCTTTCAAGATATGTCTCCAAAGGCAAAGGAAACAAAAGCAAAAATGAATTTTTGGGACTTCATCAAATCAAAAGCTTCTGCACAGCAAAGGAAACAGTCATCAAAACAAAGAGGCAACCCATGGAATGGGAGAAGAGATTCGCAAATGACAGTACAGACAAAAGGCTGATATCCAGGATCTATAAAGAACTTCTCAAATTCAACACACACAAAACAGATAATCATGTCAAAAAATGGGCAGCAGACATGAACAGACACTTCTTCAATGGAGACATACAAATGGCTAGCAGACATGAAAAAATGTTCATCATCACTAGCCATCAGGGAGATTCAAATCAAAACCACATTGGGATAACACCTTACACCAGTTATAATGACCAAAATTAACAAAATAGTAAATAACGTGTGTTGGAGAGGATGTGGACAAAGGGGAAACCTCTTCCACTGTTGGTGGGAATGCAAGTTAGTGCAGCCACTTTGGAGAACAATGTGGAGATTCCTTAAGAAACTAAAAATAGAGCTTCCCTATGACCCTGCAATTGCACTACTGGGTATTTACCCCAAAGATACAGATGTAGTGAAAAGAAGGGCCATCTGTTCCCCAATGTTTATAGCAGCAATGGCCATGGTCGCCAAACTGTGGAAAGAACCAAGATGCCCTTCAACGGACGAATGGATAAGGAAGATGTGGTCCATATACACTATGGGGTATTATGCCTCCATCAGAAAGGATGAATACACAACTTCTGTATCAATGTGGATGGGACTGGAAGAGATTATGCTGAGTGAAATAAGTCAAGCAGAGAGAGTCAATTATCATATGGTTTCACTTATTTGTGGAGCATAAGAAATAACATGGGGAGATGGAGTGGAGAAGGGAGTTGGGGGAAATTGGAGGGAGAGATGAACCATGAGAGACTATGGAGTCTGAAAAACAATCTGAGTGTTTTGAAGGAGCAGGGTTTGAGAAGTTGGGTGAGCCTGGTGGTGGGTATTATGGAGGGTACGTATTGCATGGAACACTGGGTGTGGTATGTAAGCAATGAATTCTGGTACACTGAAAAAATTTAAAAAATTAAAAATTGAAAATTAAAAAAATTAAAAAGAATGAGACTAGTGGGAACAAATTAAAATAAAAGTTGTATCTATGAAATATACAGGTTTTAGTGCAATACCAGGAGCTTAATATCTTCTTTTCACTTGAAAAGGGTTTTACAGTTTTATGGGGACCCTATGGTGTTTGTCCTCTCGTTTTTTAGGGCTGGTGTTTTGGGGGAGGGGCCTTCTGTATTGTTTTTCAGCCAGTCTTGCTTGGGTTGAGTCCTCCTGCCCCCTATCAAGGGGCTAGACTCTGAGGAAACTTGTTTTTCAGGCTTTTGTTCTCTGGAGGATTTTTTGGTTTTGTTTTTGTTTGTTTTGTTTTGTTTTGTTTTCCCTTTTTGGCTTTTCGTGGCTCTTCGGAGGTTTAGAAGAAAGCAAACTGCGCCCAGACCTTCGTCTCAGAGAGAAGCCTCCATCTGTTCCCCTCTGGGTGGTCTGGAGGACACAGACTCCCCCTCTGCAATCTCCCACTGGCAGAGCATATCCCCAGCCATCGTCCCAGGGGTTGCACAAGCTCCTGCTTGTCTCTGTACCTCGGTGCTACTAAAACCACAAGCGATATTGGTCCAGGGAGCCTGCTTCCAGTGGCTGCCTATTCCTGGGCCTTTGTCTGGGCAGGTCCATACGGCCAGAGAGATCCCAATCAGAGACAGCGTGTGGAGATTTTCACGCTTGCCTGGGCTGGGAGTGTTGAGACTCAAGGCAGATCCTAGAGACCACAGGCTAGCGCCTGCATGGATCTCTCTCAGGGGAGGGTGTGGAGCACGGCTCAGGCCCCAGTTGCACTGTGCGTGTGCAGAGTGCAAAAGGCTGTGGTTCTAGAGAGCTGTGGCTGCTGTCCACACCAGACTCTCTCAGGTGCACCGGCAGGTCAGGGACCACAGCCTGGAGGCTTCGCTGTACTCTCTAGAATGGGTGGTCACCGGCAGTGGCTGTCCTGGGTCCATGGGCTTAAGCCCATGTCCATGACTCCCAATTCCATCAGTTGCCCTTAAGATCTTTTGCTCTTTTTGAGTGCTTTTAACCAGACTCTAAGTTAATGCTGGCCTCCAATCACAGGGCACTCTCGTATTGGGGTATTACTTTCCAAACGGTCACTTCTGGTGGTTCCCTTCTCCTTCTGTTTACCCTCTGATATCAGTCCAATCATTCAAAACTCCACTTTACCTCACCACTGGTGTCTTCTGCCCCTGTAGAGATCCAGAAGTGTATAATCCTACATCTTAGGCTGATTTCATGGGTGTTCAGAGTGTTCTTGTAGACAATTAACTCACTTTAGGGGACCAATTGAAACAGCATCTCCTACTTCTCCACCATCTTTCCCCCTCCCCCCACTTTCATTTGTTTTAAGATGTTTTTATTTCCCTTTTGATTTCTCATTTACCCATAGGTTGTTCAAAAATGTGTTGTTTACTTTCCATTTACTGTAGATTTTCCACCTGTCCTATCTTTGTTGATTTCAATATTCATACCATTGTGTCAGAAGAGAGATTTGATATGATTTTAATTTTCTTAAGTTTTCTAAGACTTGTTTTGTGTCCTATTATGTAATCTATTCTGGAAAATATACTGTGTGTGCTTGAGAAAAACGTTCATTCTGCTACTGTTGGATGGAATGTTCTATATATATATGTCTAGTAAGTCCAGTTGATCTAAAGTGTGCATCAATTTCAACATTTTATTGTTTATTTTCTGTCTGAATGATCTATCTATTGTTTAGAGTAGACTGTCATAGTCCTCTACCATTATTTTACTGTTTATTTTGTCCTTCAGATTGGTCAGTATTTGCTTAATATATTTAGGTGCTCTGATGTTGGGTATTTACATATTTATGATTGTTACATTTCCCCTTTTTTATTGAAGTATAGTTGACATAGTGTTATATTAATTTCAGACATACAATATAATTATTCAGCAATTCTATACATTACTCAGTGCTCATCATAATAAGTGTACTCTTAATCCCCTTTATCTATTTCACTCATTGTCCCACCTACCTCCTCTCTGGAAACCATCAGTTTATTCTCTGTATCGAAGAGGCTGTTTTCTTTGTCTCTTTTTTCCCCCTTTGTTTAGTAATTTGTTTGCTTTTTTAAATTCCACATATGTCTTCTCAATGTATTAGTTCCTTTAATATTATACAATGACTTTTTTTGTCTCTTGTTACTGGTTTTGCCTTAAAGTCTAATTTGTCTGATATAAGCATAGGTATTTCCACTTTTGTTTTCCACTTGCTTGAAATATCTTCTTCCATCCCTTCACTTTGAACCTATATGTCTCCTTAGAGCTGAAATGAATCTCTTGTATGCAGCATACATTTGGGTCTTTTAAAAAATCTTCCCTGCTATCATGTGCTTTTTGATTAGTGAATATAATCTATTTACATTTAGGGTGATTATTGATATGTAAGGACTAATGTTTGCCTTCTAGTAATTTTGTATCTCCATTTTTTTCTTTTTTCTTCCATTTCTGCATATTTTTGTAAATTGATGCTTTTTCATGTTGGTATGTTCTGTCTCCCTACCCACACCCCCTTTTGCTTCATCAATCTACTCTAGATTTTTACTTTGCCATTAGCACAGGGCTTACATTAAACATCTCATAAAAATAACAATAAACTTTGTATTGATAGAACTTTATCTTTATATAGTTTCTAGCCTTTACTCTTCCATTTTTATTTTTTAAATTTTTTTTAAAGATTTTATTTATTTATTTGAGAGAGAGAGTGAGAGTGTGAGAGGGGAGAAGGTCGGATGTAGAAGCAGACTCCCCACGGAGCTGGGAGCCCGATTCGGGACTCGATCCCGGGACTCCAGGATCATGACCTGAGCCAAAGGCAGCTACTTAACCAACTGAGCCACCCAGGTGCCCCCCATTTTTATTTTTTGATGCCACAATCTACCTCTTTTTATGCTCTGTATTTGTTAACAAATTATAGTAGCCATAATTGTTTTTTAAAGATTTATTTATTTATTTGAGAGAAAGCATCAGTGGGGGTAGGGGCAGAAGGAGAGAATCTTTATGCAGATTCCTCACTGAGTGTGGAGCCTGATGCAGGACTGGATCCCATGATCCATGAGATCATGACCTGAGCCAAAACAAAGAGTTAGACACTTAACTGAATGAACCACACAGGCACCCAGCTATTGTTATTTTAATACTCTTTTCCTTTAACTTTTCTACTATAGTTAAGTGGTTAACATTCCATTCTAATATACAGTTACAGTTTTCTCATGTCTATTGAGTATTTTCACTCACTAACGTGTTGTGTACTGTCATATGTTTTTATGTCACTGATTAGCATATTTTCTTTTCAGCTTGAAGAACCCCTTCTAGTATTTCTTATAAGTCAGGTCTACTACTGATAAGCTCTCTCAGGTTTTGTTTCTCTGAGAAAGTCTTTCTCTTGCATATCCGAAGGATAACTTTGCCAGATAAAGTACTCTTGGTTGGGAACTTTTTTGTCTTTCAACACATTGAGTATTCCATTCCATTCTCTCCTGACCTATAGAGTTTCTGTTGAGAAATCTGTTGATAATCTAATGGGAGTTCATTTGTAAGTTACTTCCTTTTTACTCTGGTTGCCTTTGAGATTCTTTATCACTGATTTTTGACAGATTCATTATGTATTGGAGAAAATATTTTCATATTGAGATAATAGAGTGTTATATTAGCTTCAAGTATTTATGTGTCCAAATTCTTCTCTAAATTTGGGAAATTCTCAGTTATTATTTCTTTTAATAAACTCTTTGCCACTTTCTCTCTCTTTTCTCTTCCTGGAATTCCAATTATTATAATATTTTCCTTTCTGATAGAAACTGAGCTTTCATAGGTTTCTTCACTTTTAAAAGAATCTTACTTCTTTCTTCTAACTGAATTATTTCTATATTACTACCCTCCTGTTCACTTATTCCATATGGCCTTCTCTATTACTGATGCACTCTATTGCATTCTTCTCATTTCTTGAATTTTATATATAATTAAAATTATATCTAATATATTAAATAATATATAATTAAAATTACATAATATATAATTTAATAATTATATAATATAATATACAAATATATAAAATAAATTAAATAATTCTATATAATATAATATATAAATATATAAAATGTTTATTATATACTTATATACAATATATATAGTTTTTATGTTTTTATTTTTATATTTTTACATGTTTTTATATGTTTTAAATTATATGCATATAATTTAAAATCTCTTTGATAAAGAACTCCTTCTGTTTATTAATTTTATTCTTGACTTCATTGAATTACGTTCTGAGATTTCTTACAGCTCATTGGATTTATGTGCAAAGGTTATTTTGAATTCTTTATCAGTTCACAATATTTTGTGCCTTCGAGTTCAGTAGTTGGGGGATTACTGTTTTCTTTTTTCAATTCAATATTTGTTTGATTTTTCATGGTGTTTGTAGGTTTGTGCCTCTGCTTTCATGTTTGAAGTAGCAGACACATCCTTAACTAAAGTTTTTGTCTTCTTCAGTTCTCAGGATTCAATAGGCTGGTTATTTGAAACACTTTTAATATTCCAGAAGGTGGAGCAATAGCTCAAGTTTGTAGTTTCTCCCTGGCACACTGACTTTGGCCTATTATCTGAGGACCCTGTTTTTACCAGAGCTTGCTCTCACAGACGCAGTCTGGAGCACTTACAAGGAAATGGCAGCAAAGTTCAGAAAGTTGTAGATTTAGCAGTTGGGTCTTGGATGGTGTCCATAGACCTGGTGGGGACATCATCAAGTGGTGTACTCCCAGAAGTTTATGGACAGACTTCCTGCTGAAGTCCTGAAGTAGACAGCAAGAAACATGTTCATTTAATGTCCTTTGATGTTTTTACTGTTTCCTTCCAGTTCTCCTTTTTCTCCCTCCCCCTAGTCATTGAGGTCCTCACTCAGCAATCCAGATGCTTCTGGAGAGAAATGTGTTTTCTCAAGCTGCAACCTACACAACTGGAGTAGGCAGGCAGTTACCCATTACTTTTGCTTTTACATTCTTCTAGAAAAGGTTATCACTTCCCATCTCCTCTCCTGGAAAGACTGCTGCTACTGCTGCTAAAAGCCCAGCTCCTTGAAATGTCATCCTAGGGAGTGGGCTGCCTTGACAAGACTTTCCCTCCCTTTTGCATTCAAACTGGTCTCTATCCCATTCCAGTAGTGTGCTGGAATCCCTCCTCAGGCAGGCTGGACTTCCCACAATTCTCCTGTTCATGGGTATCTGCTAAGATTAGCATTCTTTAGGTTTCTACCTCCCATGATGTTAGGGGTGGGTAGGTCAGATATGCCTACTGCCTTGGATTTACAATCCTTACCAAGGTATTGTTTTTTTATTTCAGATACACATGTGGGCTAGAAACATTCCAAGTCCCCTGATATAATGTGCAGAGGAATTTTTGTTTGGTTATGGATGTCTAATTAGTTGTTTAAAAAGAGGGAAAGAAAAGAGGAATGAGGTACACCATAATGATCCTGACATCCCCGGTTATTATTTTTATCAGATATATTTTTGTTCTAAAATCTTCATTTACTCCAAAGAGGAATTAAGATGGTGTAGAACGAGGGGGACCCTGAGCTTTCCTTGTCCCTTGAACACAGCTGTATTGAGGTCAAATCACCTGGAACACCCAGGAAATTGATCTGAGGGTTGGAAGAAGGATCACCACCGTTGGAAGGAAACAGTGTGGCAGGTACAAGGTGCATGGAATGAACTGGGGGAGAGAAAAGCTGTCCTGCTGCTAAGGGGAGGGAACTTTTCTACAGGGAGAGAAAAGAGAGGGAGGGAGAGTGGGATTAAGGGGGTACAGCACTGAATTCAAACAGGAAGCACACCTCTCAGATCACAGACTAGGGAGCCAGGTGGGGCAGGAACTGAGTGGCACAGGTAGTTTGCAAACAGTAACTGGACCTCAAGTTCTGAGATTTTGGAAGTGCATGACGTTTGGTGGGGCTGAGCTATAGGGTGAACACCTGGAGAGAAAGAGTGCTCTGGTCCAGAAGGAAACACAAAGTGGTGTAGGGTTCTCCAGGGTCCCACTAGGAGAGATCATTCCTCTTCCTAGAGTATATTTGGAAGAGGGTACATTGACTCTCCAAAGACAAAGAATCCTGAAGGCCCCAGCAAAAGATCTTTCCTAGGCAGGGGACAAAGGCATGGGCAGATAACATGGTGGATAACCTTGTTACTCTTTTTAATGGAGACATACCACAGATTCTGTGCATTGCACAAGCAGGGGTCTGTTTTTCTATGACAAAGGGCACTTGTCAGAGCACAGCAAGCTTCTAATCTGGAGGAGGGAGCAGATCTGAGCAGTGCCAGCTCTTTAAGATTTAGAGTTTTGAATCCCAGTTGTGCCAAAGATAAAACTTAGAGAAGCTGGCTGCTGGGCACACTGAGGGTCCGTGCTTTTCTGTGAAGGCTTCCTGAACAGGAGAGGGGGAGAGATTCTCTCCTGGGACAAGAGCGTGGGGTGTCACCATTTTACCTCCACTACCAAAATGGTTAGACAAGAGAGAGTAACGCAATGGCCCCCAGTAGTGATGGGAGCCACTTATATCAAACACTGCCCCCCTGTGCATGGCAAGTGCTTTTTTTTACTGGGAAGGATTGACTCTGAGTCACTACAGCAGGCTTCTCTCCCAGAAGAGCAAAACAGGCAGCATGCCACATGCACCAAGTCTACTGATCATACAGTGCTTCAAAGCATCCTTTTCAGTTCTAGTGGGAATAGGACCAGGCTCTTTTGTTTTGTTTTGTTTTGTTTTCTTATTCTTTCTTTCTCTTCTGAAATCAAGGTCATGGTTTTTTGTTTGTTAGTTTGTTATCTCATTTTCCTTTTTTCTCTCTCTTTCCTTCTCTCTCTTTTTGTTTTGTTTTTGTTTTTGTTTTTGTTTTTTAATCAAGCTTCTTTTTTTCTTTTATTTTTTTCAACTTTTTTCCTTTCCTTTTTCTTTGGAATCAGGTTTTGGTTTTTGCAGTTGTCTGTTGATTTTTTTTTCTTTCATTCCCTTTCTTTTTTCTTTTGTTTGGAGCAGGATTTTTTCTCTCTTTTTTTTCCTTTTTCTTTTCTTCCTTTTCCCCCAGGCATTATTAGACAAACAAGTCAAAGCACACCTAGATAAAGGTCCAATCACTCCCCACTGCAAGCAAGGAGGAGCTCTGAGGAAGACTGACCAGTAGTAAAGAGCAGCCAAAATATAACAGCACAATGCACACAGTATACACCATGAACACTTCCTGAAGTGCCAGGCCATGGACAGTGTATGACCTGTTTTTAATATAGTATTATTCTGAAGTGCAGAAAACAACAAGTTTTCATAATACACAAAAGATAGAAACTTAGCCAAAATTTCAAGATGGAGGAATTCTCCCCAAAAGAAAGGTCAGGAAGATATAACAGCCAGGGACTTCCTGAAAACAGATATAAGCAATATATCTAACAAGAATTTAGATCTATAGCCATAAGACTACCAGCTGGACATGAAAAAAAGAAAAAACACAGAAGACACCACAGAAACGCTTGCTGCTGAGATAAAAGACATAAAAACTAGTCAGGTTGAAATTGAAAAAAGAAAGTTATAACTGATGCAAAACAGATTGGACATGAAAAGAATGATGATTAAAGAAGCAGAGGGAGGATGTGTGATATAGAAGATAAAATTATGGAAAGTAATAAGCCTGAAAAGAAGAGAGAAGGACAACTATTAGATCATCAATATGGACTTAGGGAACTCGGGGATTCCACAAAGGACAATAATATCCATATCATAGTAACCCCAGAAGAAGAGCAGGGAAAAGGGGCAGAAAATTTACTTGAACAAATTAAATCTGAGACCTTCCCTAATCTGGGAAAGGACACAGACATTCAGACCAAAAGGCACAGACAACTCCCCTCAAAATCAACAAAAACAGGTCCACCCCATGATGCATCATAGTGAAACTTGTAACGTACAAAGGTAAAGACAGAATTCTGAAAACAGCTAAGGTAAAGGTCCTTGACTCACAAAGCCAACAGCAGACCTGTCCACAGATACCCGGCAGGCCAGAAAGGACTGGCATGATGTACTGAATGCATTAAATGGGAAAAAATATGCAGGCAAAAATACTTCATCCAGCATGACTGTCATTCATAATAGAAAGAGAGATAAAGAGTTTCCAATATAAGCAAAACCAAAGGAGTTTGTGAACACCAAACCAGCTTTGCAAGAAATATTAAAGAGGACACTTGAGTGGGAAAGAGAGACCAAAAGCAACAAAGACTAGAAAGGAACAGAAACAATCTACAAGAATAGCAACATGGGAGGTAATACAATGACACTAAATTCATATCTTTCAATAATTACTCTGAAAGGAAGAGGAGAATATGCTTCAATCAAAAGACATAGGAAGAGGACAATATGCTTCAATCAAAAGACACAGAATGGAAAAACAAAAATAAAATAAATACAAAATAAAATAAAATAAGAATAAATAGACCCATTCATATGCTGCTTACAAGAGACTCATTTTAGATCCAAAGACACTTTCATTTTCAAAGTGAGGGGGTGTAGAATCATTTGTCATGCTAATGAACATCAAAAAGAAAGCTGCAGTAGCCAAATTTATATCAGATATCCTAGATTTTAAACCAAAGACTATAATAAGGCATGAGGAAGGACACTATATCATAATAAAGGTTCTATCCAATAAGAAGAGCTAACAATTATAAATATTTATGCCTCTAACTTGGGAGCACCCAAATATATAAACCAATTAATAATGAACTTAAAGAAACTCACTGATAATAATACAAATATAGTAGGGGACTTTAGCTTCACACTCACAGCAATGGGCAGATCATTTAAGCAGAAGATCAACAAGAAAACAGGGGCTTTGAATGACACACTAGACCAGATAGAATTCAGATTATTCAGAGCATTTCATCCTAAAGCAGCAGAATACACATTCTTTTTTGAGCACACATGGAACATTCTCCAGAATAAATCACATACTGATTCACAGATCAAGCCTCAATAAGAACAAAAAGATTGAGATGTTACCATGCATATTTTTAGACCACAGTGTTATGAAACTTGAAGTCAGCCAAAAGAAAATGTTTGGAAGGACCACAAATACATGGAGGTTAAAGAATATCTTACTAAATAATAAATGGGTCAACCAGGAAATTAAATAAGAATTAAAAAAATACACGGAAGCAAATGAAAATGAAAACACAACACTTCAGAACCTTTGGAATGCAGCAAATGTGGTCCTAAGAGGGAAGTGTATAGCAATACAGACCTTCCTCAAGAAGCAAGAAAACTCTCCAATACACAACCAACTTTACACCTAAAGGAGATAGAAAAAGAACAGCAAATAAGCCTAAATCTAGCAGGATAAGGGAAATAATAAACATTAGAGCAGAAAAAAAAAACAGTAGAACAGATAAATAAAACTAGGAGCTGGTTCTCTGAAAGAATTAACAAAATTGATAAACCAGACTTACCAAGAGGAAAAGAGGAAGGGTATTAATAAATAAAATCACTAATGAGAGAGGAGAAATCACAACCAACACCACAGAAATACAACAATTTTAAGAGAATGTAATGAAAATTATATGCCAATAAACTGGGCATCCTGGAAGAAATGGATAAATTCCTGGAAACATATAAACTACCCAAAGTGAAACAGGCAGAAATAGAAAATTTGAACAGATCAATAACTGCCAAGAAATTGAATCAGTAATCAAAAATCTCCCAACAAACAAAGGTTGGGAGACAGATGGCTTCCCAGGGGAATGTTCCCAAATATTTAAAGAAGAGTTAAACCTATTATTCTCAAGTTGTCCCAACAATAGAAATGGAGAGAAAACTTCCAACCTATTTTTATTAGGCCACCTTTAATTTGATATCAAAACCAAAGACCCCACTACAAAGGAGAATCACAGGTCAATATCCCTTTTGAACATGGATACAAAAATTCTCAACAAGATGCTAGCAAATTGAAAGGAACAGTACATAAAAAGAATTATTTACCATGATCAAGTGGAATTCATTCCTGAGCTGCAAGGGTGGTTCAGTATTTGCAATTCAATCAACGTGATAAGCCACATTAATAAAAGAAAAGACAGGAACCATAAGATCCTCTCAATAAATGCAGAAAAAGCATTTGACAAAGTAGAACATCCTTTCTTGATAAAAGCCCATAAGAAAGTAGAGATAGAAGGAACATAACATCATACAGACCATACACAAAAGACCCACAGCTAATATCCTCACTGGGGAAAAACTGAAAGCTTTTTCTGTAAGGTTAAGAACACAACAGGAATGTCCACTCTCACCACTGTTGTTCAACATAGTACTGAAAGTCCTAGTCTCAGCAATCAGAATACAGAAATAAAAGGCATCCAAATCTGCAAGGAAGCAGTGAAATTTTCACTATTTGCCGAGTACATGATACTCTATGTAGAAAACCTAAAATACTCCACCAAAAATTGCTAAAACTGATACAGGAATTCAGAAAATTTATAGGCTATAAAATCAACACACAGAAGTCTGTTGCATTTCTATACACCAATAATGAAGCAGCAAAAAGAGAAATCAAGTAATCTGTTTTCTTTACAATTGCACCCCAAACCATAAGATACTTAGGGGGATGCCTGGGTGTCTCAGTTGGTTAAGTATCTACCTTATGCTCAGGTCATGATCCCAGGGTCCTTGGATTGAGTCTCACATTGCTTAGCGTATAGATAGATATAAATATAGATATATAGATATAATGGAATATTACTCAGCCTTTAAAGAGAATGAAATATTGCCATTTGCAATAACGTGGATGAAAATAAAGTGTATTATGCTAAGCAAAATAAGTCAGTCAGTGAAAAACGAATACCATATGATTTCACTCATATGTATAATTTAAGAAACAAAAGTGATGAACATAAGGGAAGGGAAGGGAAAATAAAATAAGATAAAAAACAGAGAGGGGCAAACCACAAGGAACTCTGAACTAGTGGCGCCTGGGTGGCTCAGTGGGTTAAGCTTCTGCCTTTGACTCAGGTCATGATCTCAGGGTCCTGCGATAGAGCTCTGCATCGGGCTTTCTGCTCAGCAGGGAGCCTGCTTCTCCCTCTCTCTCTGCCTGCCTCTCTGCCTACTTGTGATCTCTCTCTCTGTGTCAAGTAAATAAATAAAATCTTGAAGAAAAAAAAAAGAAACACTGAACTATAGGGAACATATTGAGGGTTGCTGGAGGGGAGATCAGTGGGGAAATGGGGTAATGTGGTGGTGGGCATTAAGGAGGGCACATGATGTAATGAGCACTGGGTGTTCTATGCAACTGATGAATCACTAAATTCTACCCAGAAACTAATAATACACTATATGTTAACTAACTCTAATTTAAATAAAATCTTGAAAGAAAATCTTAAGAAAAAAATTTTAAAAAAAACTTCATTTACTCCATTTTATACTTTCCATTTATCCACTGGGAATCTTGCTCTTTCTGTTAACTTCAATGTTTTCATCTGTACTTCATAAAATATGGCTATAATAGTTGCTTCAGGGGCACCTGGGTGGCTCAGTGGGTTAAAGCTTCTGCCTTCTGCTCAGGTCATGATCCCAGGGTCCTGGGATGGAGCCCCACATTGGGCTCTCTGCTCAGCAGGGAGCCTGCTTCCCTTCCTCTCTCTTTGCCTGCCTCTTTGCCTACTTGTGATCTCTGTCTGTCAAATAAATAAATAAAATCTTAAAAAAATAGTTGCTTCAATGTTTGTTCAATAATTCCTACATCTGGATCATCTTGTAAGCAGCATCTATTGATTGTCTTGTCCCTGAAGAATTAGTCTCACGTTCCTAGTTCTTTGTATGTTGAATAATTTTGGGTTGTATTCTGCACATTTTGAATATTATGTCATAAGACTCTGGGTCTTATTAAAAGTCTCTTGGTAATATTGATTTTTTTCTTTGTTAAAATTTTAATTCCAGTGTGGTTAACAAACAGTGTTACATTAGTTGCAGTTGTACAATATAGAGATTCAACAATACCATATATTAGTCAGTACTCAAGAAAAGTGTACTCCTTTTTCCTTTATTTTTTTTTAAATTTTAATTCCAATACAGTTAACATACAGTGTTTTATTAGTTCCAGGTGTACAATATAGTAAGTCAACAATTCCATAATTCACCCAGTGCTCACCATGACATGTGCCCTCCTTAATCCACATCACCAATTTCACCCATCACCCCACCCACCTTCCCTCTGGCAACCAACAGTTTTTTCTCAATAGTTAAAGAGTCTGCTTCTTGGCTTCTCTCTCTCTTTCCCCCCCTTTGAACATTTGCTTTGTTTCCTAAATTCCACATGAGTGAAATCACATGGTATTTGTCTTTCTCTGACTGACTTATTTCACTTAGCATTATACTCTCTAACTCCATCCCTGTCCTTGCAAATGACAAGATTTCATTTTTTTTATGGTTTCCATCTCCTGGTTTGGGCTTTTATTTCTTCTTTTTATAGCCCTGTAGGTGTAAAGTTAGATTGTTTTTTTGAGATTTTTCTTGCTTCTTGAGGTAGACCTATATTGCTATAAAATTCCTTCTTAAATTTTGCTGCATCCTAAAGTTTTTGAGCCAATGTATTTTCATTTTCATTTGTTTCCATGTATTTTTTAATTTATTCTGTTATTTCCTGGTTTACCCATTCTTTGATTATTAGCATGTCCTTTAATTTGTGGTATTTGTGGTCTTTCCAGATTTTTTTTTATTGTGTTTGAATTCTAGTTTCACAACACTGCATTCAGAAGAAAAGCATGGTATAACCAATATTTTTGTATTTGTTGAGGTTTGTTTTGTGGCCTAACATGTGATCTTTCCTGGAGAATGTTCTCTATGAACTTGAAAAGAATGTGTATTCTGCTGTTTTTGGATGGAATGTTCTAAATATATCTGTTAAATCCATCTGATCTAGAGTGTCATTCAAAGCGATTGTTTCCTTGTTGATCTTCTGTTCAGATGATCTGTCCATTGATTCGAGTGGGATGTTAAAGACCCTTACTACTATTTTATTATTATCAATTCATTCCTTCATTTTTGTTATTAACTGTTTTATGTATTAATGAGCTAAATGTTGAGTGCATACACATTTTAATTTGTTATATCTTCTTGCCAGTAAGATTGGATTGTACCTTTCCATTGTCCATTTCACTTGTCAATTATTACATAGTGCCCTTCTTTGTCTCTCATTACAATCTTTGTTTTTTTTTTAAGATTTTATTTATTTACTGACAGAGAGAGATATCACAAGTAGGTAGAGAGGCAGGCAGACAGAGGGGGAAGCAGGCTCCCTGTTGAGCAGAGAGCCTGATGCGGGGCTCCATCCCACAACCCTGAGATCATGACCTGAGCTGAAGGCAGAGGCTTAACACACTGAGCCACCCAGTCACCCCACAATCCTTGTTTTAAAGTCTATTTTGTCCAATATTAGAATCGCAACTCCAGCTTTCTTGTTTTATTATGTTAGTCACCATACAGTACGTCATTAATTTTTCAATGCAGTATGATTCATTGTTGGCATATAACACCCAGTGCTCCTTGCAATATGTGCCCCCCCTTAATACCCATCACATCACTGGGCTAACACATCTCTCCCCTCCCCCAAACCTCTAAAACCCTTAGTTTGTTTCCTAGAGTCCATAGTCTTTCATGGTTTATCTCCCCCTGTGAGGTCCCCCCACCCATTTTCCCCTTCCTTCTCTTAATGTCCTCTGTGCTATTCCTTATGTTTCATATATAAATGAAACCATGTAATTGTCTTTCTCTGCTTGACTTATTTCACTTAGCATAATCCCCTCTGGTTCCATCCATGTCAGTGCAAATGTTGGGAATTCATCTTTTTTGATGGCTGAGTAATCTTCCATTATATATATGGACCACATCTTTAGCCATTTGTCTGTTGAAGGGCATCTTGGTTCTTTCTATAGTTTGGCTATTGTGAACACTGCTGCTATGAACATTGGGGTGCATGTACCCCTTCTTTTTATTACATCTGTATCCTTGGGGTAAATAGCCAATAGTGCAATTGCTGGGTCATAGGGTAGCTCTATTTTTAACTTTTTGAGGAGCCTCAATACTGTTTTCCAAAGTGACTGCACCAACTTGCATTCCCACCAACAGTGTAAGGGGGTTCCCCTTTCTCCAAATCCTCTCCAACATTTGTTGTTTCCTGTCTTAATAATTTTTGTCATTCTAACTGGTGTAAGGTGGTATCTCATTGTGGTTTGAATTTGAATCTCCCTGATGGCTAATGATGTTGAACATTTTTTCATATATCCGTTAGCCATTTGCATGTCTTCTTTGGAGAAGTGTCTGTTCATGTCTTCTGCCTATTGTTTGACATGATTATCTGTTTTTTGTGTGTTGAGTTTGAGAAGATCTTTATAGATCTTGGATATCAGCCCTTTATCTGTAGTGTCATTTGCAAATATCTTCTCCCATTCCGTGGGTTGCCTCTTTGTTTTGTTGACTGTTTCCTTTGTTGTGCAGAAGACTTTTATCTTGATGAAGTCCCAAAAGTTTATTTTCACTTTTGTTTCCCTTGCCTTTGGAGACGTGTCTTGAAAGAATTTGCTGTGAGCAATGCCAAAGAGGTTATTGCCTATGTTCTCCTCTAGGATTTTGATGGATTCCTCTCACATTTAGGTCCTTCATCCATTTAGAGTTTATCTTTGTATATGGCATAGGAGAATGATCGAGGTTCATTGTTCTGTATATAGCTGTCCAGTTTTCCCAGCACCATTTATTGAAGAGGCTGTCTTTTTTCCATTGGATATTTTTTCCTGCTTTGTCAAAGATTAGTGGACCATCATATCTGTGCTATTCTATTCCACTGATATGTCTGTTTTTGTGCCAGTACCATGCCATCTTAGTGATCGTAGCTTTGTAATATAGCTTGAAATCAGTCAACATGATGCCCCAGCTTTGTTTTTCTTTTTCGAAATTTCCTTGGCTATTTGGTGTTTTTTTCTGGTTCCATACAAATTTTAGGATTGTTTGTTCCAGCTCTTTGAAAAATGCCATTGGTATTTTGATTGGGATGGCGTTGAAAGTATAGATTGCTCTGGGCAGCATAGACATTTTAACAATATTTATTCTTCCAATCCATGAACATACAATGTTTTTCCATCTTTTTGTGTCTTTTTCATTTTCTTTCAAAAGTGTTCTGTAGTTTCTAGAGTATAGATACTTTACCTCTTTTGTTAGTTTTGTTAGTTTATTCTAGGGTATCTTATGGAATTGATTCCCTAATTCTCTTTCTACAGATACATTGTTAGTGTATTGGAAAGCAACTGATTTCTGTGCATTGATTTTGTATCCTGCCACATTACTGGATTGCTGTATGAGTTCCTGTGATTTAGGGGTGGAGTTTTTGACTTTTCACATAAAGTATCATGTCGTCAAGGGAGGAGAGGTAGTTTGACTTCTTCTTTGCCAATTTGAATGTCTTTTATTTTGTTGTTGTTGTTGTTGTTGTTGTCTGATTGCTGATGTTAGGACTTCGAATACCATGTTGAACAACAGTGGTAAGAGGGGACATCCTTGTTGTCTTCTTGACCTTAAAGGAAAAGCTCTCAGCTTTTCCCCATTGAGAATGATATTTGCTGTGGCCTTTTCATAGATGGTTTTTATGGTTTTTATGATATTGAAGAATGTTCCCTCTACCCCTACACTCTGAAGAGTTTTAGTGAGGAATGGATGCTGTATTTTGTCAAATGCTTTTTCTGCATCAATTTAGGGCATCATATGGTTCTTGTCTCTTATTAATGTGTTTTATCATATTGATTGATTTATGAATGTTGAACTACCCTTGCATCCCAGGAATAAATCTCACTTGGTCATGATGAATAATCTTTTTAATGTACTGTTGGATCCTATTAGCTAAGAACTTGTTGAGAATTTTGGCATCTGTATTCATCAGGGATATTGGCCTGTAATTCTCCATTTTGATGGGGTCTTTGCCTGGTTTTGGGATCAAAGTAATGCTTGCCTCATCGAATGAGTTTGGAGGCTTTTCTTTTGTTTCTATTTTTTTCTTTTAAAGATTTTATTTATTTATTTGACAGACAGAGATCACAAGTAGGCAGAGAAGCAGGCAGAGAGAGAGAGGAGGAAGCAGGCTCCCCGCTGAGCAGAGAGCCCGATGCGGGACTTGATCCCAGGACCCCAAGATCATGACCCAAGCCAAAGGCAGAGGCTTTAACCCACTGAGCCACCCAGGCGCCCCTGTTTCTATTTTTTTGAAACAGTTCAGAAGAATAGATATTCTTTGTTCTTTGAATGTTTTGGTAGAATTCCCCTGGGAATCCATCAGGCCCTGGACTCTTGTATTTTGGAAGGTTTATGATCACTGCTTCAATCTTGTTACTAGATATTGGTCTATTCAGGTTGTCAATTTCTTCCTGTTTCCGTCTTGGTAGTTTATAAGTTTCCAGGAAGGCAACTATTTCTTCCAGGTTGCTTAATTTATTGGCATATAGTTGTTGATAATAATTTCTAATAATTGTTTTTATTTCCTTGGTGTCAGTCATGATCTCTCACCTTTCATTCATAATTTTAATTTAGTTCCTTTTTCTTTTTTTTTGGAGAAGTCTAGCCAGTGGTTTATTGGTCTTATTAATTCTTTCAAAGAAACAGCTTCTAGTTTCGTTGATGTGCTCTACTGTGTTTCTGGTTTCTAATTCATATATCTCTACTCTAATCTTTATTATTTCTCTCCTCCTGCTTGGCTTAAGCTTTGTTTGTTGTTCTTTCTCCAGTTCTTTAAGGTGTATAAAGTATCCTTGACTGCATGTTCTTCTCATTTAGTACACTGAATATGTCTTGCCAGCCCTTTCTGGCTTGCCAGGATTCTGTGGACAGAATTCTCATTGGTTTCTATGAATTGTTCAAGGACTTCTTTGATTTTCCTGGTTGACCCAACCATTCTTGAGCAGGATGGTCTTTAGCTTCCAATATTTTAACTTCTTCCAAACTTTTTCTTGTGATTGAGTTCGGGTTTCAATATGCGGGGAATAATGTCAATCTTTTGGTATCAATTGAGACCTGATTTGTGACCCAGTATGTGGTCTATTCTGCAGAAAATTTGATGTGCATTCAAGAAGAATGAGTAGTCTGCAGTTTTGGGGAGGAATATTCTGTATATATATATATGAAGTCCATCTGATCCAATGTGTCATTCAAAGCTCTTGTTTCTTTGTTGATTTTCTGCTTAGATTATCTGTCTGTTGCTGAGACTGGAGTGTTTAGGTGTCCTACTATTAAAGTATTATCAATTTGTTTCTTTATTTTGGTTAACTTAGCTGCTCCCATGTTTGGGCCATAGATATTTATAATTGTTAGATCTTCTTGTTGGATAGACCCTTTAAGAATGGTATAGTGTTCTGTATCTCTGACTGTAGTCTTTAGGTTACAATCTAATTTGTCTGATATGATAATTGCTACGATAGCTTTTTTTTGAGGTCTGTTGGCATGAAAAATTGTTCTCCATCCCCTGACTTTCAGTCTGGATGTATCTTTAGGTTCAAAGTGAGTCTCTTGTAGACAGCATATGGACGGGTCATGTCTTTTTATCCAATCTGCAACCTCGTGCCATTTTGTGGAAGCATTTAGGTTGTTCATGTTGAGAGTGATTATTAAAATATATGATTTTATTGCCATCATGTTGCTTGTGAAGTTCTTTTTTCTATAGAATGTCTCTATAAATTTCTGGTTTAAATTGCTCTTAGGGTCTTTCTTCTTTTATAGAATGTCCCTTAATATTTCTTGCAATGTCGGCTTAGTGGTCAAACATTCTTTCAGTTTCTCTGGTCTCAGAAGCTCTTTGTCTCTCCGTCCACTCTGAATGACAGCTTTGTTGGATAAAGTATCCTTGACTGCATGTTCTTCTCATTTAGTACACTGAATATGTCTTGCCAGCCCTTTCTGGCTTGCCAGGATTCTGTGGACAGGTCTGATGTTATTCTGCTGTTCCTCCTTCTGTATGTAAAGAATCTCTTCTCCTTCACTGCTTTCAAGATTGTTTCCTTGGTGGGGCGCCTGGGTGGCTCAATGGGTTAAAGCTTCTGCCTTCGGCTCAGGTCATGATCCCACAGTCCTGGGATTGAGCCCCACATCGGGCTCTGTTCAGCAGGGAGCCTGCTTCCCCTCTCTCTCTTCTTGCCTCTCTGCCTACTTGTGATCTCTGTCTGTCAAATAAATATTTAAAAAAAAAAGATTGTTTCCTTGGATCTAAGATTTTCAAGTTGTACTTTTATATGTTGTAGCATGGGTCTGTTCTCACTGATCTTGGGAGGAGTCCTCTCTGCCATTTGGACATGAATGCTTATTTCCTACCCCAGATTAGGGAAGTTCTTAGCTATGATTTGCTCAACTATATCTTCTAGACCTCTCTCTCTCTCTCTCCACCCCCTCAAGGTTCCCAATAATTCTGACATTGGAACATTTCATTGTGTCATGAATCTCTCTCAGTCTGATCCCTTGGGCTTTAATCTGTTTTTCCCAGGCCTCCTCGGTTTCCTTCTTTTCTACCATCTTATCTGCTATCTCACTAATTCTTTCTTCTGCCTCTGGCAGTCAGAGTTTCCAGTTTAGACTACATTTAATTTGTACATTTTTAAGTTCAGCCTGTTTAGATCTCATTTCTGCCCTTAGAGTTTCTGTATTATCATTAGTACTTTTCTCAAGCCTATATAACAACTTTATAATTGTTATTCTGTATTCTATTTCTGACATCTTGCTTATATCCATATCCATTAGGTCTGTGGCAGAGGCCACACAGTCTCTGATTTTTCTTTTGTTGGAGGTTCCTCCTCTTAGTCATTCCATTGAAGGGTGGTTGAGGGAATGCAGAGATTC